>NW_024583164.1:91080-130118 GCF_018398535.1 Haplochromis burtoni | reverse complement strand
GGGGGGGACACCTCCAAAGCAGTGAGAGTGGAGAAGAAATGAAATTTGCTAGGAAGGACCTCCTGCGGGCTGTAGAATGAAGTACGGATTAGCGTCATTCATTTAAATGTAGTGTCTCAGGATGAAAACAGTCCACCTGCAGAGCACCTGCAACAGGGAAAAGAAAGCAGGAAAGAAGACTACAAAGTGAGTTCAGGCAGGGAAAACAGGCTGCCTGGTTGGACGGGCAGATGGACGAGGAAACAGATGGGTGAATAGACGGAGGGATTGGGGGTATAGTTCTACACTGGGAGATTAAGCTGCAGATTAATTCTTTAACCAGACGGGATGGAGAATTTCCGCTGGAATGTAAATGAACATTTATGATCTGGATTCCTGTGACTGGCTCTTACCTGCTTTTCTGTACCTGGAGTGACAGCGTCGTTACATAACAATCCTTGTTGGGTATCAGTAAGAAAAAGCACTTCCAAAAACTAAAGCAGGTTCCTACATGACAGCTGCTAGAGATCAAAACACAATCACATAGTAGAAAAACAACTTCCAACTTTTTCCAACAAATGAAGCCTCAGAGGAAATTAGAAATGTTTCAGACTCTTTTTTGAGCTGCTATGTAGGTAGAGGTCTAATCACAGACAAAGGTAATGGCCAGACTGCCTGCTGAACAACTAGATGGTTTGTATTTGTTCACATACAGTAAATAATTCATATTTGCCTATTTTTCCACATTTGAAGGAGCAATAACAAGAGACATGCTGTTCTAGCCAGTTACCAAAAGACATGTAAAATAATTTTACTCTTAGATTTAAATATGTGTAGAAATGGACTTTGACATACATATTTAACACACCGAGACGGGTTTCATCCTATATTCGTCTTGAATCAGCATGAAGAAGCCTTGCTGGAGCTGTTGTTGTCCCTCTAGCAGCTTCCCACAAACTAAACACATACATTAGATTAACTGGTCATTCTCCACAGAGCTTCAAGACTGACAAGTGACTGGTAGAAGCCACAAGGGTACCATTACTTTATTTTACTTTATTTTCGAGAAATAATCAAAACGTAAACTGTGATTAGTTGCAACCCAAACAGGTGCAAACTCCAGCTTTAGTATCCAGAGCCTTTGTTGTGAGTCACATTTTCAGCCGTGTTTGCAGAGGTTTCAAAAATCTTTTCTCTGCCATCTGACAAAAAGAGCAACAAATGTGTCAGAGGTAGCAGAAAATGGGAAACGCATCAAAGTGCTGTACTGAGAGTAAGTGTGGAGGTGGGGATGTGCTCTTGCTCACTGTTTGCTAATGGGATGTGAAGCCTATTGTAATGCTCTCCATATGATAACAGTCACCACAAAACAATGCATCACTGCAGCCACATTAACACATTTCAGTCTATTATCACAGCCACCTGCTTCAACTGCTCTTTTACATGTCTGGTGTCTGTCTGCCTACCTGCTTTAAGCCAGTCTGTGTCTTGCTCACTGTATGAGTAAGAGCGCACAAGCCAAATAGTCTGCTTGCCTGTCTGTCCACCTGTCTCCTTCTACCAGGCTGGTGTTGTTCTTCTGCTTGTGCAACCACATGTATTTTAATAAAATGTATACAACTTACAACACACATTCACACCGAACTCGCAGCCCACACTCAGACTGGAAAGGGTGACGAAAAAATAATTAAAGTTTTTTGGACACAATATTAACAAAGCATAAATATGGGAGAAATGTAACACCTATCAAAACGTTCTACTCTCCTAATCTGTGCTTCCAATTCAGTTTGTCCTTGAAGCTTTCGCAGCTTTTCGGGCTCCTAATAAGATATTGAAACCACTGCAACTTCACACACAGCCCCTAATATGCTGAAACAATGCCAGTGCTGTTGTGAGCACATGTAATGCAGAAGATAAGTTCTGATGTTTTCAGGAGGCAGTTAACTTTAAACATGTAGATATAAAGGCAGCTCGTCTCTCTCTGCAAGTACCGACAATTAGATATAAAAGGTTAGCTTCAAATTATGAGAGGGAGCATACATCTGTGTAGTGGTAATTCAAAAAAAAAAAAAAGAAGTAGCAGAAAATAAAAATCTAGTAATGTTTACATGATACCAAGCCTGACCAGCTTAGATACGTTGACTCCGATTGTGGGGATGAGGATGAAGAGTTCCTTGATTATATTTTCCAGCATGACAGGCTTAAACCTGCAGAACATTAATGCACCGTAAGTGCACTTAATCAAAAGTGATAGTAGTGTTTCCCACACAAAGACTTTACTCATACTCATACATCCCATGTAATATTAACGGCCACCCGAGTACATTTTGCTTTCACTGACAATTCTGTTAGTCTTATTTTGAAAGTTTTTGAAAGCCTGGAACTTTCCCCATCTCATGTTTCCCCACCACAATCAGGTTGTTATTGTGGTCCACTATGTGATTCATCTGCTTTTCAAGAAAGGATGTCCTCCTGCAAATGTACTCCAATGTAACCATCAATTATTTCTGCCCAAGAGGTCTACTGTGAGCTGGAGTGCCACTTTAACCAGAACCTGCAGTGGATGGAGAACTGGTTGATGTGCAGTAACAAGGACTACAGTAACTAGCTGTAGTCCTTGTTTGGGATAAAATGTCAGAACTTAGATTAGATTAGATAGAACTTTATTAATCCCTCGGGTGGGTTCCTCTGGGAAATTCGATTTTTTTTTTTTTTTTTTTTTTTTTTTTTAAGATTAGATGTCAGAACTTGGCAGTGAAATCTGTTTCTGTCACTATAAATATTTTTAACGATAACTCCTCTTAATTCCAACGTGCTTGATTCTAATTCTGAATTACAAGAAGCTTAGTGGGAAACTAACACGGCACTCATTGTGGCAATGACACTATGATGGAGTTCTTTGTGTTGTTGGGTTATTTTTTTTAAAGAGCTATACTATCTCTGGAATATTTGGTGGAGCTCTTCACTGCCATCAGATCTGGGACAAACTCATATGTATCAGTAAAATTTTGTTTTTAATTTGAGGGAAGATTTGACTATGTACAATAACTGCTTGTCCAGCTGGATGTTGTTGTTGTTTTTCCCTCTTTAGCCTGTTGGAAGAGAATGGAAATGCCCAGAGCTGGAGTGAGTCTAGGCCACAGCAAGAGAAACATGAAATGTATCTGATAATGGCTGCACAGGATGACCTTGTGCAGTCCCCGGGCACAGATGGAGAAAAAACAAAGATGTAGCGGTAAACAGCACAGGAGCAGCTTCAGAGCTATTTTTTTAAACTGGCTCATACTGTGGATGATGAGAAACACAAATGTGATCCCCAAAAGCCCACCTGGCAGAGGGATTCAAGGGCTCACCAGCTAGAAAATGTTATGCTTTACCATAACATTATTTATGTGTGTGATGAGTTCATGTCCCAGTAGTACATGGTAAACATTCAATTTCAACTACAGAATGTATCCACAACCTAAAAGCAGCTACGTTGCAGGTGAAATTAAGTAGACCCTCTTAAAGACAGCTCTACATTCTTGTGAAACTCAAACTCAATAGTTAATTTCTGCTGACACAAAGCCAGTGATCAACCGAGAGCTACACAGATTTCCACCTAACATTGTGGCTATGGCGGGGCTTCTGTAAGAAATTCACCAATGTTTGGCAAATGCAGTCCATTCTGTATGCCATGACTTTCTGCTGGTAATGCTATGTTGATGATAACATTTCTCAAACCTGGCAAAATGTGGGCTGAGTCCTGAAAGCCAACAATGACAACAATTTCCATTGGTGGAAAAGCGGTATCAGTGACTCTGAACCCAGATAAGCTTACTCCATTGTGCTGAGGACTGTTGAATGCCATCAAAGGTCAGCATCTACTGCACTATTCCTGACCTTAGACCTGAACCATGCAGAGCTCGTCAAACAACAAAGTGAAGGCATGGGTGTTGGAACTGTGTTAGAACTGTCCATGGTGCTTAAAACAAACCGGAGGGGCTCATATTACTGACTTTCTACACTGTACGTATCTTAGAACTATTAATGATTCTGAAATCTTTGATAGCTCTTCATCATATCTCTCCACCATACTGGAAACATGCTGGACCCTTGAAGGAGGGTCATGGTCCTGAATGCATATTAACATGTTTAAACTGCAAAGCACCACCAGCATTGCAGGAGCTGTCCATGGTGTTGACCAAGGTTAGAGCGAACGCAAACTGAATTTAAACTAAAACTAGGTGTAAAAATACACTTTTTTCAAACTGAAGGCAAAAAAAAAAATAGGCTTTTGAAAAAAAGACTGAACAATACTGTGTGCTTAGAAAATTTAACTTAAATAAAAATGCAGTTTTTAAATAGTTTAGTATAGTTAGCCTTTGTCAGTGTTGTCACACCCGATAGTTCTTATATTGTTCCTCTGAAAAATACTTTCCATCTTATAATATTTCAGTTCTTACCAAAGTGGATCATTTGCCTCCAGCTCACCCTGTCCCTAGTAATCTGCTGTCACACCATCCCTCTGCACGTCCTCCTTCATTACATCCATGAATCTTGTGTCATCTTCTGTTTTTCCTCATGCCTGGTATCTTCAACATATCCCTGCTCTATGAAAAATGAACTAAAGCTAAACATTTCCAAACTATAAATACCAAGTTAAAAAAAAAACACTGATACAAAATACAACACTGAAGCTACACCAAGTCAAAGCTTGCTCCTGCAATTTACCCATGCTGTAACCACATTACTTCTTTTTGTTGTGCCTCAAACATTTTAGACAGCAGTGAGGCCCTAATGAGTGCTCTGTGGTCCTGAATTCACAATAGCATGTTTAACCACAAAGTACAACCAGTTGTGTTTAAGCTGTTCAGGTGTCCCAGGTGCTGACACCAAACAAAAGAGGGTCTGATTTCAGAAAATTCTTTCTGAAGAAGAAGAAGTGGAAACTATAAGTGGATCTGAAAATGCACTGACTCCATCTATTCTGCTGAAAACAAGTTAGGCCCTTTAAGGAGCTCTCTGTGATTCTGAATTCATTTTAACATGTTTAAATCTAACCACAAGCTACTGGACTTGTTTATGGTGCTATCACCATACTATGGGCACCCAAACACCTGTATGTCAGGCTCCCTGCTGCACGGTGTAGGAGGTTTCTGTGGTTCTGACATTACAGTGACCACGTGCAAACTCAGCAATGCCGGCCCCTGTGGAGCTCTCCATGGTCCTGAATCCTCCACTTGGTAGCTTGACTGAAGCTACCATCTGCAGATATTTTCAGTTGGCCCTTTCAGATCTTTATGTGGAACAGAAGCTCTCTCAGTGTGGAGCTGTCCCTTTTTCCTAACCACTCCTTGGCTCCTTCCCTTCTGTTAACAAAAATCCCAGACAAAGAACCTGCTGTGCATCGCTCCTCTCTGCATCTTCCAGCTTTCACACAACAGCATTTGGCCTGATTGTTTTTATGTTTCTTGTTTCCCTGGGATTTTTTGCTTGCACAATAAATGACCAGGTGTGATGGTTCCCAGAGCACCTGCTTCTTTGAGCACGTAGCTGCAGAAGTTAAAGGCTCAATAAAAGCTATAATTATGTTTTGATTTATATCCAACACATTCTGGGAACAATGCCTCTTGTTTTCCCATTATTATCCGGCCCCCTCTGCCCCTCTCTACACCTTCTCCTGTTCTCTCCACCTCCTCCCTTCCTGTATCACCTTCTCCTCCCCACCCGCGTCACCTCTCCTTCACTCTTGTTCTCATCTCCTAGCCTCCTTCATAATAGATGCGGTTGTAACGGCAGTCAGCTGGAGCGGCATGATGAGGCAGCTTTAGAAACGGAGAGTGAGACAGAAACAGAGAGCTCCCCAAAATGGGTTCTTCTATCACTGCTCTCCCACTCACAAACACGCACGCATGCGCGTGAACGGACGCATTCATTCACGCGCGCGAAACCTAGCATGCGTGCACGCACTCGCGCATTCCCATACACAGGCACGGCGGGGCTGCCAGCCTGGCCGGTGCACCCGGAAACCAATACAAGCGCCAAAGAAATGTCCACAGAGCCAAAACAGCAGTTTGTCTTCGAAGCAGCGGAGAGTTCAGCTTTTTGGAGAGCTCTAAATAAACTGTCTGTAGCCTCAGAAAACGGCAGTGCCACTGACACTGCCCCCACAAACAACACAGAGAAGTCGCACACTGAGCCGGGTTCTGGAGGAGCCTAATCAGATTACAGCGATGATTCATTTCCTGGGCACTAAGAATAAAACTACTGTTGGCTCTAACATGAGCCTGGCATCCCCGTGGCAGGGGCGAAAAAAAAATTAACCGCATAGCAGAGCTCGGTCCCACCGAGCATCCTCTGCGCGCATCACACACACTGCATTATTAACAGCCGATCAATCAGCCTTACCTTCATCGATCACCAACTCCTCTCCTCCTGATGTGTCTCTTTTCTACCCCCTCCACAAAAATCCTCTCGTCTTTCTCCCCCGATCGGTCCACTAATGGAAATCACAGTGAGGACTCCCCTCTCAATAAAATGCTTTAAAGCCGATCGGGCTCAGCACCTTATCCCAACTCACGGTCTCCCCTCTTGCGCGATTCCTTCCCTTGCACATGAGAGAGGGGCTATCTTGGTAGTTTTTTGTTTGTTTGTTTGTTTTCTGGTGCTGAAAAAAAGCGGTGTGTGTGAAAGAGTGTGTGAGTGAGCTCAGGCAGCGGAAAAGACTTGCGCGCGGTTAGGCAGCAGAAAAGAAAAAAAACGGGGCGAAGAAGGGATCCAGGTGCCGGTGGGCTTACCGTGCACAGCCACGAGAAACACTCCTGTACACGTAGTTCCTGAAAAGAACAGGATGGGTGGGTGGCAGAGGGGAGGAGGTCACACCGCTGTTGATAAAACTCCTATTCGCCTCAAAAAGCCCAAGTAACGTTACTCCAATAGCGTATTTAAAGTAACGGGCACGGAAGAGCTATCTGCATCGATGCTGGAGAGCAAGCCTCAGAGAAAAGTGGTGCTGAGGGGCTAAAGAGCTTTAATTCCGATAATCTGAAGTCCCCGTAGAAATCCTGCTCCGGCTTGTGCTTCAAAACCCAAATACTGCCAGGCTGTAAGAAACTACACCCACCGACACTGAAGGTGTCCTTGAGTACAAAAATAGGAGCTTCCGCTTTAGGGGCTCTGAATGGCTGGACTGCTCCCAAAATCATGCAGGTATCCCTCCAGTAAGGGCCCCTTTTAAACAGATAACCTAAAACAATTTCACTTTCCAAACATTCCAGGTGATGAGCGTCGTCTCCGTCCGTCTGCACGCCCAGCTGGAAGCTGCCAGTCCTTTTCTTTTCCCCAAAGAGGATGAAATCCCGGTCCGGGCGGTGTCCGGCAGCTCCGTCCTCCGTTATCAATTATAAATCACACCGCTGACTCTGATATTCCGAGAGCGTTTTTAGGGAGGAAATGCACTTTCAGACAAAACTAGCAATCTTGTAGCGATGGCTAAAGCTGCACTTTTAACAAGCTACGCTCTTGCTTCACGTTGGTGGAGGCTCGCAGATCCGCAGCAGGCTCTGCATGCCGAAAGTCGCTTATCTTTTGAGGGAAAATCAGCCCACGGTTGGAGACGGCGATAATCCTTGTCGAGGCTCCGAAACGTCACATTGTCGCTCACATTTCCTCCGTCGTCCGGTCAAATCCTCCGCTTACACCCGCTCGGTATCCGACCCGGTGTTGTGTACCGTGGCAGCTGCGGCTGGGGCTAATTCCTCAGGAGACGCTTAAAGTTTGAAAATCAGCCACAGAATCCAGCGCGTGCTTCCCGCCCGTCGGAGGCGGCTGTAGGCGCACAGGCTGGCTCACGAGGATGACTGACGGCAGAGGGAGGGAGGGGGGCACGAGAGGCTGTTCGAACAAAAAGACACACCCATGAAATATCTATCTATCCATCTATCTGTATATCCCGTGCTGCTGCTTAAGCCCGGTTATATTCAACATATGTTCGCAGTTTTTGGAGTTCATGGGTAAAGGCAAGGTGCCTTACTCGTTTCACCAATATAAGAATGCAGTGCAGTCGACATCAATTAAAAATCTTGATTAAAAAAAAACAACCGTTTATTGGTGTTTTTTAATTGTTATTTTATTGTGTCGTTTAAAAGGTTACCTGTTTAGAAAGATGGTCAGAAGTACTTTTAAAACTGAAAATACTTAAAGTAAAAGTGCGCAAAATGCCAGAGGTCAGAGGAAGGTGTAAAATGTACTTTAACATGTACTTTAACATAGCAGCAACAAAAGATTGTCAAAAAAATTACCATCAGCTCTCATGTAATATCCAGTCAGCTAGCTATCCAGCTACAGGTCTACTTCTCTTACTCCCACTGAGGGATTGGTTGTGCTATTAGCTTCAAAAGCCTATATGGCTGGAATCATTGTTCATTCATCACTTCTGGTTGGATAAAGAAAAAGAAACAGTTATTGATAACATTCAACTCCAGACTTCACATTGGGACATCAAAACGTTTGGGACATCAGTGTGGCTACATCTATCTTTGATATGGCTGACAGTGTTCAAACAGAATATGTCTTAAGTCATCCAGGTAAGGAAATCCCCAAAACATATTGTCTTTCAGTAATAATTACTTGTTGTGTAATCTGATTTGTTAGCTCGGGCTTCTGTCCCCGCTGCTAACATGGAGTGGTCAGGGTTCATGACCCACACAGCAACCAGCCCCAGCCGGTACCTCAATAACATGTCTCCATCTTCTCATTCATTACAGTAATGCTAGCTGCAAAGTGTGACACCAGCACAAATGAGTGGACCAATTTTCAAGATATTGTAGGTTCTGTTCTGGGAAGCTTTGTTGTCCACCTTTATTTACAGTCTGTGAAGGAATCACCCTCTACTTAAGGTGCAGCGCCTGTATGATGCAGTGGGTGTTTTGCCTCTCCTGGTGCCATGCTGTTTCATCAGCCGATGAGGTGTCTACGTGCCTACAACCCTTTACAATCACAAACAGATTGACAAAAGCTTGTTTAAAGAAAGAAGAAACGCATTGCATCTGCCAGAGGATTCTCAAGAGTGCCTGGTATTAGCAGCAACAGATGAAAAGATGATGAGAAAATACTGCACATTTGCAAGAATACATATTCATACTTTGAGGTCATTTGATTCTAGTATTAAAGTTTTTAACTTAAAAAGATAACTGTCGATTTAACTGCATGTTCAATATCTGGAAAGTTGACTGGAACCATTTAAATGTTGTCTAACTTGTCTATAATAACTCAGAAGAGGCTAGTTAAATGATCAAAATCCAAACCTTCAGTCTTAAAGAGGAAGTACACAGGAGGGCTATCAGTCAGATTAGCTTAGGTTTTAAGACAGTTCCTCCATGATCTGCACTCAATGCTTAAAACATTTCCTTTTCTTTTATACAAAAAGCAGTGCTGTTGGATTTGTTATTTCCTTTTGTTTGTGTGTGTGTGTCTCGCTCTCTCTCTTTTAAATAAACAGAGGACAGTTACCAGAAGATTAACTGCTATTTTTAGTGATGACCCAGGAAGAACATCTGTGCCTGCTCTTGTTTGCTGTGACTGACATACAGATGCACCAAGTAAAGAATGGGCTAAGGATGCTGAAGAAAGATGAGGATGAATGGGGGGGAGAATGGTTTAGGTGGCATGAGTGGTGGCTGCTGTTAGTAGTGCGGCTGTGAATTAGAATTAGCAGCATCTGGGGAGCATTATACGAGGGTTGAATGCTGAATATTGTATCGCTGTGCAAGTGGAAACGTGCTTTGCATATCTCTAGTAAACGCCAATACTGTTAACCTGAGGGAGCGTGAGGCGACGCAGCCTTGGAAGACAAATGAATAGTCAGGATGGATGAATGGTGACTTAAACCAAAGGATAGGAGATGAGGGTTGACGCACATGCACATGCAAAAAGGCACACATACTCCGTACACATGCACTGCTGATGACTCAAGAGAAAAGTCAGAAAAGTAAACTTTTAAATAAAGAATGGATTCAGGGATCATAGCTGCCGCTTCCTCATTTACTTGTGGTTTTACAGACTATCATGAGATCCTTCATAGCCAGTGAATATCCAATATTGAACTTAATAAATACACAAAAGAGAGGAGGATGTCAAATCTCATTCCTTCAGTTTTTTGAAAATGTTCACACAGTATAATCTGTGACCTACATAAATGCATAGATTAACATGGCAGATTAATGCTGAGGAGGGGAACTATTAGGAAAAGGATGGTGAATGTTAATTCCCCCCGTCACATACTGTACCTCCTACACCCACAGGTTTAATCCTGCAAACCCATATGAGTAGACGAAGATTTCTGTCTCTGATGATTTGGTATTCATTTGAACTCTGGAAATAATTCACAGCTGAAGCCCAGAAGAATGCAGACACTGAAGCGGTTGATTGCACTGATGAAATGAACAAGTGAGCAGGTAAATGACCCACAGTGGTGTACGCACTGATACAAGCCTCTGTACTCTGCAGCCATAGGGTGCTGGTACATGAAATGCAGTTTTTCAGTTAAACTGGAATCTATTAAACAGATAATTGCTATCAGAATCATTCACTGTAGTGTATTGTTGAACGTAATTAAAAAGCAGGGGCTGTGACACGACGGGGCACTATTTTGACAAAGGTGAGTGATTTTCTGTGAATTATGCAGGACTTGGTAAATTAAAAAGTCATGCTATCCAAACAATTACAAATTGTATTTTTGTCCCTATAGAGAGACAGGTGCTTACATGGAGCATCCATTGTATCAGTGTTCTGTAAGGACCAGGTATATGTATAAATAAAGCTTTTTTTGAATTCAGGTGGAAAGCCACTACACCAATATTTTAAAAGAGTATATTAGATCATGTAAATTACAAATACTTTCAGCTGGTCCTGATTTCCCAAATGTGTATGTCACAGCAGCTGGTATTTGATTTGGCACAGTCTTTACATTGGATGCCCTTCCCAGTGCAGCTTCTTCCATTTATCTGGGCTTGAGACTGGCACACGGACCTGTGAGGAGTGGACTGTGTACCCTTCAAGTGGAAGACCAGAGGTTTATCCACAACGTGCCTCAGCAAACAACCAAAAACAGCTGCTAGCCTCTCAGCTTGACAAGCTCCGATCTTTGTAAACTGAACACAGACACACCCGTGGAAGTGACTGAAACTAAAGATTCCAGTGTGTCATTATCATGCTAGCTTTCTGAGACAATTGTTCTGGAAATTGTTTCCCAGGACTCGAATGAATACATTCTAGTCTATTTGACAGGAGAGGTATTCCTGCGCAGCATTATGCTAAAGGCGTATTTGTATAGTCTGTGGACTCATTTACATGCAGCATTATTACACAAAACCATGTGAAAAATCAGTCTTAAATTTAAACAAAATAGATATAAAATCGCTACACGCAGCTACAGCTAAGCTAGCTCGCACTGTAGCAGCACCATGTCCACATTTCATTTCAAAGCATTACAGAAACAGAACTGCACATCCTGAGGAGGAAACACAAACCCTCTCTGGCTTTTTAAAGTCTTTGGTTTTTTTTAAATGTGCTCTAGAAATAAACTTTGACTTAACAGGAAGGCAGAAATAGCAAAACTGTGGATTTGTACTTGTATAGATTTGTGGCAAATAAATAGTGGTGGGGTATCCGAGTTATTTTTTCCTTAAAGGCTTTGCTTTGACTCTGACTTACCAATCTCATTTCTCTCAACAAAATGTAAAAAAGTTCAGTTTTTTAGAGGTCAGTATACAAACACATACTAATTTTCAGTAGTTTTTCATAAATTCAACAAGTTGATGAATTACAAATTTCATTTTTGTTTATCAGTTTCCTTCTCAGCAGTCAAACTTGGTCCAACGTTGAAAATGAATTTCAACTGTTATCTCAGTTATCTCTTTCTTTTAAAATCAACAATAGATTCCATAAAATGAAGCAGCCAAACATCCAGCTGGACTGAGGACCAAACACAGCAAATTCTAGTCACGAGGCAATGAAAACTGAATTGATTCGCTGTAATGTAATTACCTTTTTCCTCCAGATTTCTAATGAACTAAGTTAATGTCATTTTCTATTATGAGAGTGCTTAATAAAAAGTTCTGCACTTGACCAAATTTTTAATTTGGCTAACAAGTGATAAAGTAACTTCCATCTCACCAGCTGCCCTCTGAGAAATCATCTCCAACTGATGCCATCTGAATTTAAACAATGTTTTGCTGCTGTCTTTATTAAAAATCTTATGCGGGCGCCCTCCCAGATCCCAGATGCATCCCACAACAAGCAAAAAACTTTTTCACAGTCCCCCTCTTGATTCAAATTGTTTACATTTATGCTATGCCAGATAATCACAGGAACATACTACCAGCTTTTGAGAGAAATATCTAGCACAAGCTGTCAGAACCTGGCCTTTTCTTTACAGACTAACCCTAAAAAGCTAAAAAGCTAAAGTAAATAAAAACCTTAGCAGAAATTTGACTGATAGCTAACTGTGGCTTTCACAGTGTTGCAGTGAATAGATAGGAGAAAATAAACTGTAGAAAATTAAACAGAAGAAAGAAGAGAAATAACAATTTATCATAAACAAGTGACACACCCCGGGGCCTAATCAACCCTATCACGGCCTCCTTGGATGAGGGTGTCTAGTGATAATGGCCGAAACACCCGATGAATCCAAGGTCCACTACTGACGATGTGTTAATATGATAAACTAGATCAGATCTCTAATTCCCACACCTAACCAAGGAAAAAAAATGTCAGATTAGCCTGGGTAAAAGACTGAAAGTTGAGGCACACAAGGATGTGTGCTGCTGTCAAAGTTTCTGGGCTGCCTTTCCTCATAACAGCCATCCCTCAAGATTCTCACCATTTAACGAAATGCATTAACAGGGACTACAACATCTAGTCCTTTTACTGAGTCACACTATGATGGACCTAAATGACACAGGTTATATGTCAACATATTGATAAATGCAGCTTTCCTCAAGTGAAAGGAAATTCTTCATCATATTCTCAGTTAATTTTCACACAGTGAGCACTTCTTCGGTCTGTTGAAGATGCTGCTGACGCCTCATGAAATCTCCTTTAGGTCTTATTCCAAAAGAATTTTAGAATTTAACAGTCATATCAGCCTCACACTAGGCACAATTTTAATACTCATCTCACCTTACAAAATGAAAAAGAAATGATCAAAAAACAAAATTCATCCTCATGTCATTTCCATAAATAGTACATTATAGATGGATTTAGCCATGTGACATTACACATAGGGTGTGGACTCCACATTTTAAAGCCTCTACATTACGTTTCATAACAGAACATAAAGTTAAAATACATATTACAACAAAGTAATAACCAATTATTAGTATTAATTAATAGCAGTATTAGTTGTGCTGAAAGAAAGGCGAGCGCTCACTGTGAAACAGATCAAACAGCTGATTTCCTTTTTTTTAAATGACCTCTTAGCTACAAAAATGTAAATAAAAAAAAAACAACAGAATCTAGATAATGATTTAAAAATAAAACTGTCAACGTTCATCATCGTCCATCTGTGGCTCCGATCACCAAACCTCCTCAGCTTTCCTGCTCAAGACTGTTTGACTGTTTGCTCTAATTTCTTCTCCACACTCTGGACTCTCTGTTCAGTTCAGCTACGGTTGCTTCGCTGCTCAGACCAGCCAGCAACCCGCCCTGTTCTCCATGCGTTTGGTCACACACTCAAAATCCCATCGTCAGCCCGGTAGTAATTAAGTCAGGCCCCCATATATTTATTTCTCAATCATATCTAACTACCTCTACCTTTACTTCAAAATGTAGTAAACAATGGTGGTGGGTTTACATTCATTTCTATGGTTCCTCTGCTGTTCCAGAGGTGGTCTTTCATTATTCAACGAATAGTCCATGTTAGGAAAAGTTATGAAATATGAGAGTATATGGTTATAGTTTAACAGCTACCTTATTTAAATTTTCTTGGTGGTTCTAGTGTTAAGGCAAATAATACACAAGTAGGCGTTTCACTAAAAAAAAGCCCCAGTGAAGCTTTATTGGCACTTATTGAAGAAAATAAGAACAGAAAATCCAGTTTCTCTTCAGCACTGTAGCCAAGAGCTCTGTTGAGCCAAGCATTCTTTTAACCTTAACTGGTAATGACTTCATGAATTTATTCACAAATAAAATTCTAACCATTGGAGAATTATTCATCTCACAGAGCTACTTTCAATACTACTGATAATTAGTTTCTCTCCGAGTTAACTTTAGCAATCATTTTCCAACCATCAAGCTGACTGTTAGACACCATTCCTACAAGACTGCTCAAAGTCTTACCATTTATAAATGCTTCAGTCTTAAATATGATCGCTCTGTCTGTTAATGAGCTACGTACCATATGCCATTAAGGTGGTGTTACACCCCAGCTTAGCGCACAACACAGAAAAAAAGGAAAGATGACGGCCTCGCTGCCACAGGGTTTGGGTTTCACAACAACCAGATTTTTATTAACCTTGAAAAGTAGCAAGCATCAGGGTGGGCACGGCCAAAACAACAAACAAAATGCTCTGGAAATGAAACAGAACAAACTTACTTATCACAAGAAAATACCGGCCTCTTACCTGTCTCCCTAACCTAAACAGGAGAAAAAAGGTTTTAAACGAGAAAGGCTTCCCCCCATACTGCTACCAGATCAATCAGAAAAGTTCTGTTTACAGTATTTACAAAATATACGAGACAACCAAGTTCTTCTCATTATGAAAACTTGGCCACACACAGTACCCCGCTAAACACAAGATCCAGGGTTAAATGCACACTTTGCTTGGAAGTTGGAAGTCCGCGGGGCCGTCGGTCTAGAGGGTCCCAATTTATAGGCAGCCCCATTCAGTTTTCAAGAAATGGTCAGTCTCTACCTGGAACTTACATAAGCGCAAACAGCAGAGAGAACGAACAGCACCACCCTCAGGTGTGACGAGGAAAGACAACACGCAAAATCATGACCGTTCTCATTCCTCAGGCTAGTATACTGACGTTCTGTCAGTCCCGCAGCGTTCCTGAGGAACGCAAAAAGTGACCTTCCGCGTTTTTATGGTCCGTGCCGGGTTATGGCTGAATTCCAGTGGAATGACTGTCCCGCGGCAATAGACGTTGCAGCCATGCATTCCAGCCCTAAGCCTAACCTTAACCAGCAGTTAAATGACATAAAATAGTGTTTTCCAAAGCGATGTTAAGAAAATGAACGATTTGTCACCTAAATATTACGCTTAGTGAGAGAGAACGTGTTGCCATAACAGTGGTAGTAATTAAACAATGACTTAAAAAGCCATCACATGACCTACCTGTCCAATCTCCAACCTTCCTTTCATATCAAAAATCCTTGAAAGAGTAGTTGTCAAACAGCTAACAGATCATCTGCAGAGGTTTATTTGAAGAGAAGAGTTTCAGTCAGGTTTCAGAGCTCAGCACAGCACAGAAACAGCTTTAGTGAAGGTTACAAATGATCTTCTTATGGCCTCTGACAGTGGACTCATCTCTGTGCTTGTCCTGCTAGACCTCAGTGCAGCGTCTAATACTGTCGACCATAATATTTTATTACAGAGACTAGAACAAACCTTAGGTATTAATGGCACTGTGGTTTGAATCATAGATTCCAAAATGTTCTTGAAAAGCAAATTTCTTCACACGCTAAGGTTAATTTTAGAGATCCAGAGGGTTCAACTGCATTTACATCATACCTGCTTCCCATATACATGCTTTTATATGGGTGATGAAACTCTAATATCACAATTTTCTATGTGTGTGAGGTTATAGCAATATATGTCGCGATATGTCTTCAGACCGGGGACAAAGGGGGTAAGCTGCAGTTTAAGCCTCAGTGAAGTCAAATATCGGCATGTGTGGTATCCACAGAAACCTCCTAATCTCAGCTAAAAGCTCATATAAACCATTTCTACAACCTCCAAACACAGAAAACAACAAACAATTAAAGGAGCAGTTATGTTATTTTGCGGTAGAACATTTTCTGGTTGGGAGGGGGGATTAATGATGCATTTGCAGCGTGTGGGAGAAAAAAAAAACTATGACAGTGAATTACGTGCAGACAGCTTAATATTTCCATAGCAACTATACTCGATTACGATAAAGCCATTTTGACCATCGTACATGGAAAAACTCGCGATACATCGAGTATATTTGATACATCGAGTATATTTGATACATCGCCCTCCCCTACTTTTACATGCCTCCCTTAGGTTTCATGTATAGAAACAACGCTCTGCATTTAATCATTAATCATCTCTGGCTCTCTTCCACAGCCTGACATCCCCCCCTCACGCCCACCCCTCATGGCTGCCCCACCCTGAGGTTCTGCCAAAGGCCCTTTCCTGTTAAATAGGGAGTTTTTCCTTCCCGCTATTACCAAGTTCTTGCTCACAGGGGGTTGTTAGATAGTTGGTGTTTTCTCTCTATATTACTGCAGCGTCCAGCTGAGTCTTCTTGTGATTTTTTTGCTATTTAAATAAAATTGAATTGAATAGACGAGTAATTGTTTGTGCTAGTGTAATGTTTCCCAAACAATGGGTAGAACACCAAAGATGCACCTGTTTTCTGTCAAGTTCTTAAATGAAAACAAAATAAAATTCTATTTATTGTGGCTGACAGAGCAAGGATGATTTAATTTATGTTAGAGCTGTGGGTTTAAACATTTACCAGCTGCTTCGTTCAAGAATGAGTGAAAACCTTAATGTAATTCAAGCATCTCATGAATTATGGAAAAAAAAGACAATTATGTGTGCAAGTGAAGTACACAGATAAAGAATTGTGGTTTGGGAAAGAGCAGGAACTGAATGGATGTATAATCAAACTGCTTTTAGGCTGATTGTTACAAGCAGTTTGGCAACATACATGTAAAAAGTTTGCATATATAAATTAATAATTAATTGAAAACAGCTTTAGCTTAGTCATGCAAGCTTTGTTGATTAGCAAGCAGAGAGAATATCTTGTCTCACTGGACTCATGATCTTTGTGCCCTGTCATCTCCTTTCTGTTTCTTATCTTTTCCTGAGAAAACCATCTAATGAAGCATCTAATGAAGCAGAAATGTCTTAAAGTCAGGCAAAATATGTAAATAGCCTCCCAAATTACTCTGGAACAAAGTCTGATGTTTCCTGACAGGAGAATTCTAATTTTGTCTGAAGCCACCAGCTGTTATATGTTGTTGTCATCTCTCTGCAGGTGCAGACAGTGGTGAGATAGCAGCCCAGATGTGGCAGGAGTAGGCCAGTGAATGAAATGCCTCTAGTTTGAATCTATGCATGGGGAAAACGCTAGTGTCTCCATTATAAAATAACCAACCAACCAAAAAAGGGACCATGAGTCAGCACTGGTTCAGGCCAAAGCAGCAGGCTACATGGCTGAAAAACGAAGCCCACATTAAGTTATAAACACTGCAGTTCCCATAACGACCACTTGAGGCAGGCTGCAAAAGCAAATAGGTTCCCATGAACTTTAACGCAGAAATAAACCAGTCTACAGCCTGCTAAACAAAAAGCTTTGTTTTTTACAATTTACAATTTAAAGTCACTAAACACCGGATGCATTTTGTTATTCTTCTTATTTGAGAGATGTTCTGCCACCTCAGCTCGAGTCACTTTAGTTGAAAGTTCTAGCTCCAAAAATCTCAGTGTCCACATCTTTTACAGAGTTTGTGGTTGTTTCCTGTTGAATTCATCTCATTAATGAACTAACTTTTTGTTATTTTTTGTCATTTTTTATGTTTCAGATGGATATTTCAACAATATTTAATCATACTCCATAACATTGTTATTTCAGTATATTTATATTTTAAAATCATGCATCATCACACGTGATTGTAGTACTTTGTTCCACATGCACGTGCAATGATTAATTAGGATTAATCATTTACATCAAAAACGTCACATCTCAGTGCAGCCGAGGAAAAGCAGAACTAGTCGGGCTGACAACGTAGGAGAGATCAAAACTGATTTATTAAAACTTTGTCAGGCTCCGCCCGTCACAGTTTTTAAAAGTATCACCAGTGGGCGATATATGAATGCACCATGATTCTGACATTTAGTGAAATACTCCATGTTGCTGATATCCATCACTCAGCCATTCACTTTATCTCAGCAAGACAACAAGATTTTATTTATTTATTTATTTTTACCAAATGTCTCCAGCATGTCAGTTAACACGAACCCACAATAATGAACATGGCTTATTGATGGGCCACGTACAGACTTTTAACTTCAGTTAGCATATAATCCATATTATCTGATAGATAACAAGTCATTAACATTCATGAGACATTTGCAATTCTAATGTTGGTAAGCTGAATCTGTATGAGTGATGATACAGTGCATGCTTGTAAGCACAGTTAAACAATCTCAGTTATAATTGATATATTCATTTGTAAAGTGAATCACATTACTTTCTGCAACTTTCAAACTGGCCCCGGTGCTGCTGGGGAGCTAATAAACTCTGATAGTTTGGTATGTTGGATACATACAGTCCATATGATGTTAAAGTCTGAACAGAAGCAGTATAGTTCACCACACTCTGCCTTTGCATGTCTGCATTTGGGTCCTCAGTTCTCCACAACAGATATGACATGACAAAATTTGTTGAAAAAGCAGCCAATGTCCAACGAGAACAGCCTTCAGAAAACCTGCAAAATTATTGCTCAAGAGCACTTTAAAATAAAGACGAGAAAGTCTGGCTCCTTGATGTTAAACTATAAAGTTGAACTTTCAGGCTTTCATAATAATAAATAGATAGAAACCCTGGAATTTATTCTTTGTGTTACAAACGTTTGAAGCTCGAAGACTATGCACACATTAAAAACTTGAAAAACATTTTTATGTGTTGTAAGATAGAAAAGAAGCCTTCAAAAAGATTGAAGCAACAGGAAATGAATCCTGGCTCCACATGAGACTCTGGTTTTCCTGTTAGTTTGGCTCACACATCCGAACAGCTGCCGACATAAATAATGGAGGAGAAGGGAAACCGTTGGAATTTTAATCCACATCATTTGGTGCTTCCACCCACACTGACAATTTCAAATGATCTTTGGCATGAAAAGTAAAACATATAGTCTGCATCCATGTGCTGTGAGGATAGAGAATGCGGTGTAACAGCATCTGTATTTGGACACCTATTTACTGAATGATTCCAGGGCCTAAAAGAGGAGAGTGATGTGCATTATTTTTGAATAAAAAAAAAGTCTTCTTTTTGTCAAATGGATGTGCTCAGGGAATTAATTTTAAACCCACTTGACGAGAATGAAAACCCGAATCTAACCCTTGCGCTGCATGAATAATGGAAAACGCTAACTGCTACAGCTGTAACACTGTAACCTCATCCATTTTGCATTACGCCCCGTCCCTCTCTCTTTTCCATTTCTTGTCCTCTGTTTTCCCTTGCATCCCTTAATTACTCTTCCTACCTCTTGTCCATCTCCTCTCCCTCCAGTGCTAACCCGCTCTCTCACCCCGCTCTCTCCATTTACACCGCTGCCCACTTCTGTTTTTCTGTGTGATTGCTGGATGGAGAGAAACCCCATCTTTTGCCCGGTATTTGCTAAATAAACATTTCATTTCCCCAAGGTCTTCTGTTGTTGTCCCCCCCCACTCTCCCGTACCCCCAACTCCAATCAGTTTCACCCCTCTTTCATTTTCTCTGTTTCACTGCTGTCTGTTTTTTCAGCATTTTCTATTCTCACTTCTTACTTCTACCCCTTCCCATTTGTCTCCCCGGCGATGCACTGTGGCCCAGCTCCATTTTGCACTTTCACTTGGAGGCTCTGCCACAATTTCAGGTTTCAGACCAACTGCCATAAAGTGTTGGTGGGTTATAAAGTCCAGGGCATGATTATGAAGCATGCTTGGTAAAGGTGCAGAACATGTTTTGTGACTGATATGATGGAAAATAAGCTCCTACAGATAAACGGTTTCTGTGCAGAATGAAACTTAATGGGAACATTTAAACGTCATGAAGGTCTGTCTGATACGACTGCATGTAGCCACAGATGGTTTGAAGATCCTGTCTGTTAGGGTCAGTTGTTGTTGCTGTATTTCTGTGGCATATAAGTTGGAGGTAAGGGTGAAACAATAGAAACACAATTTGCTTTTCTAGCAGGCTGTAATTGTGAATTTCTGCTGTGAAACTGGACATTTTATCATTGGAGGGATGGACCCTCTTTTCGCCACCATGAGATGAACTGCATTTTCTGGCATTTCAGTGATCACGTCACTCCTCAGACCATTTATCAGATTACTTCTTAGATTTATGAGCCCCACGTATTGCTGCTTGATTTCCACACTGTTTCCTAAAATTAAGAAATCCCTTATGAGGCTCAAGTCTGTCTGACTCAACGTGTAGTTAATATTGAGCAAGTCTGGGTGGGATTGGGTCGTGTTCCAGCTCAGAGCTGATTGCACCCACTCTAAACAACATTTGCTCTTTCATCAGATGAGGCACGTTTCAGAAGCATCCTAAAGTGTAACACTGCTGTGCTTTGCTTAATTATAGGTCTTTTTTTCTTGTTGCAGAAACTACACCAAGTGCACAGAAAAGATGAAGATGGTGAAAGTCAGACACAGAAGTAGCAAAATAAAAGACCAATGCAGACAAAATGTCACGCTTCTGAGATGCTCATGCTGCGAAGCAGTTTGAAAAGACATGATGTGTCAGACATGCACTGTGTGTATTCCCAGGGTTACACTCATCCCAGGGTGGATGGGTGCAGAGTCTGAACGGGACCCGGGGCCTCTGGCTTTCTTTCCTTCTCCCACTTATTTCCTGATGCCTCACTACATCTTCCTGGGAATTCTCTTTGGTCTTGCAAGTTTAAGTTTGCCTTTACAGTCCCCAAATATTCTTCTCTGTTTTAAGCTCATTCATGGTGCACATTGTACACAAAGCAGCACACACATTTAGTGGGTCAAGTACAATACATACACATTTGAAAGGTGTACCATGGATTGACGTGGAGAAACAGTCAACAACAGTCACCCCAAGACACTTTATATAGTAAGGTAGACTCTATGATAATACATACAGAGAAAACCCCAACAATCATATGACCCCCTATGAGCAGCACTTTGGCGACAGTGGGAAGGAAAAACTCCCTTTTAACAGGAAGAAACCTCCGGCAGAACCAGGCTCAGGGAGGGGCGGCCATCTGCCACGACAGGTTAGGAAGAGAGAAGGAAGAACAGGATAAAGACATGCTGTGGAAGAGAGACAGAGATTATTAACAGGTATGATTCAGTGCAGAGAGGTCTGTTAACCCATAGTGAGTGAGAAAGGTGACTGAAGAAGAAGAAGTCAGTCAAGGGCAAACACATTATCTCCATCGTCCCCGTTGAAAACAGCTTTGTTTGATCGATTGATAACATTTCTGGTTGTTCTGAGATTTTACAGCAAACTGGCCCCAACTTGTTTAAGTTAAAATAATGAAGTAACAAAAGGAGCAAGTTTATACATTTCGGCTTTTCTCTTGTAATTTATGTCCTCATATATCAAAAGCCAGTCTTTCTGCTGCAGGAAGGTGCTGATCAGCATCCCAGGTTCTATCGAGGTGAGGACGGCTCAGAATTTTGCTTCCAGCCACAGAAAATGGGAAGAAAATGCAAAGTAGCAGCTAATTATGCACTAAAGTTTCTCTAAAAACAAATACTTTTCTGCACTGCTAATGGCATTTTTAACAGCAATTTAAAACCGATATGATGACCACTGATGTTAATTATAAACAGGAATTGTGAAAGGACTTTTAAAATGTAATCAGCATCATTTGTTCTGCCACATCACTGCAGTAAAAACTTGCTTTAGAGACCATTTTCCAGACAGCTGCTTCCCTCAGTGACCCTGTGTTAGATAATATTACTGCTGCATGTCATTAACTTTTGTCTTCTGTCACCAAGAGCTTGCTCAGAGGGTTTGTCTGACTCTTGGGCTTCTCTTTATATTGTAAAATATAGAAGCTACACCATTAAAGTACCTGGGGATGGCTGTTGTTGTGAATTGTTGCTATATCAGTAAAACTGAATTGAATCAAGGCATCAATGCCAAAGGACACCTTATGTGGAATAGCAATACACTCGTGCCATCTGCCAAGGCTCCTCTGTATTACTCACTATTGAACATGATGAGTAATTGTCTTGTACTAATGAAGTGAAGGCCATCAGATCGAGCAGACAATCATGAGGGTGGATGACAAAGACAGGAAGTGATGTAAAAGAAGCTCCACAAGGATAAGCAATTAAAAATAACACAGGAAGTGATTGTTAGAGGCCTGAGGAGCGAACAAAGACAAACCGAGGGAAAACTAAACACGGAGGATACAATGAAAGGTGAGCAAATACTGAAGACCCAACATGATTACACTACACTGATTAATCCAAGGAAATTAGAGATCTGTATGAAAATTAGACATTATTGTGTACTTTGTTTTTGTAACATTTTCCTCATTATTTCTTTTCATCTAGATGCGCTTGCTAGTTGAAATAAGGAATAATGAAAGGGAGGCAGAAACAATCTGGGATCAAGCAAAGCCGGGCAATTAAAATGACAGAAATATCACAGAGCTCAGGGGTATCATGCACCGTCGACCTGGGTCAGCAGGCTGTTGCCAGAAACACCCCAGAACATGTGATTAAGCGCTGCACCAAAATGATAGTTTGCTGTGTTTGTTAATGATGCAGCTTTGTTTTTCTGAGGACATACAAATCTACCTTTCAGGAAAGTTATCTCTTGTCAAATTCCAACCTTCATCTTGTAATTTCATCTCCCCTCAGCTTCTCTTCCCTCATCCTGTCATGTCTTGCTTTGTCTCTCCTTTTCTTTTACATCTTAAATGGTACACTCCTTTTCTTTCATTAGTCTGACCTGCCACAATAAGAGCCAGGCGGTGGACAGGAGAGAAATAAAGAGCACGAATCCGTTTCTGGAGTTTCTGTACCTTTTCTCTCTGAAGAGCCTGATGATAAGAGAAGTATTACAGAGGCGGATGATGGGTAATTATGTTGGTCTGGAGATATACTTCGCTAATCTGGCCTCTCCTCCCTCCTCGTCTCTAATTCTTTCTGTCTCTCCATTTCTCTCAGAGTTTCTCATTATCTGCGTCGTCCTCCCTTTATTTTTCACGAGTCTTTCTCATTCTCTCTTTCTCTCGGGGGCCGTAGGATATGATATGTGCAGTGATTGAAAAAGGACTGACTGTCTGTGTTTAATTCAATTTTTGGACTGCAGGCACTGCAGATTTATGTGTTGGTGTAAATGTGTGTGGTAGCATGACAGTTTTGTGAACTACCCTTAATGCACACTTTTCTTATAGAGGTACGATGTAGATCAAGTTATGACAGTAAATGAATATAATAAAGTCATAAGAGCAGGAAAATAATAATAATGAGGATTATTTATGGGCAATCTTGAAATTAATATTTCACAATTGTCCTCTTCCCCTCAGGAAAAACCCAACAACAACCAGGACCCCAGTCATGTAAAGTGTTCAAAATTCTTCTCCCTGACAACCTCAGCAAATGCTTCACTGTGATTGAAAGCTGTCTGTCTCCAAATGTTCTCCATCTCAATCCTGGTGAAACTGAAGTTCTTGTGTTTGGTCCTAACACCTCCTACAGCGATGTCGGTCAGTGCGTCAGCCTCTTCTGGACCCTTTTTATTATCTTTGATCGTCATCTGAATTCTGAATGTCTTTGAGCTCATCCAGTCTTGTTTCTTTCATGTAAGAAACACTGCAACACTGCACTGTTAAACTTTTACTGTTATTTAATAATTTGGAACCGTTAGAGCACCGTGCTGATTATCGTAACTCTCTTTTTCCATTCGTCATTCCTCCTTAGCGTGACTACAATCTAAGCTGCTAACAAGGAGTAGCAGCTGTGCATACATCACCTTTATTTTTGCTTCCCTTCACTGACTTCCAGAATGCACTTTAAATTTCTAGTATTAACTTATAAAGCTCTATATTGCCAGGTTTCTCAATCCAGAGCTACTAGGACCTTAGAACAGCTGTCAGCCTCTCGGATCTAATCAGGATCTACTAACTGGTCCACGCTCTTATTTTAGAAGCGATTTGGTATTTTTTGTACTCCATGTCTTATCCGTCATATAGAACTATGACTGACAGAATCAGCAGGAAACTTTGCCAATGATCTTGAGTCACAAGAAGAACAAGTAGTCCTGCAGCAGACAGTCTGAACCCTGAGTCCTGCTATTTCAGCTGCTTTGAACACCCAGCTTGCTGGTTTGTCGAAGAACTGCATCCATGTCTACTGAAAACTACTGATTTGGCTTTTATATTTTCATTGACAGCAAGCTGCATGAAGTGAAAATGACGCTATTTTTGTAAAACCAAATAAAAAGCATTTTTACCATCCAAAACAAGGCTATATGACATCATAACTTTTTAACAGCATGATATCAAGATTCAACACTTCAGTCCAGACAGCAGTTATTGGATGAACGTGTCAGATGATGGAGCATGTTAGTAGGCTGAGACCCCAACCGGTCTAAACCTTTCATTACTAGTGAAGTGTGAAGTCTCAACAGATACTTAACAGATGGTCATAAAAATGGGTTCAGACATTCACCGCGAGATAAATTAGTCATTTGGTATGTTTGGCCATCAAAATGTCATCAAAGTTAAGCTTTCACAGTACTTAGAGCAAATTCCCTAAACCTACTAATAGTCTCAGCTCTTTAGTCTCACATTTACATTTAATGGCTCTTAGAATTGAAATCATTAATCTCCTAAAAGGGGCCTATGGCCAGCATAATGGAGCACGCAGTGAACAAAACTAGCAATAGACCAGCTGTGCTGCTCAGGACCGACTGGCTGCCAGTCCTCGTGACCCATGAATCTCTCCTGCAACCAAAATACCCGATGAAGGAAACCTGAAAAATCATTTCATTGAGATTCTGGGTGGTGGTTTTAAAAAAGGTTTTATGTCAGCTGAACCCTACCCCCTATGTTTCCGTGCTGTCCTCCTCCATCCATCGAGCCATCTAGTTATTGCTGCTGGTTCACACCTCTGGTGTCTCTCGGGGCGAGTGTCCAAGTTTTAATGATAGGAGATGGTTGGAAAGTGAAATGACACGTTTCTGTGTGAATGAACGCTCACTTAGTTTCTAAGTGAAACTTGTCAGACTTGAAGACTCGGGGGCCGTGTGTGTGTGTGTGTGTGTGTGTGTGTGTGTGTTTGGGAGAGAGTGTGTGCTCACACTTTTCAGTCTTTCCTTATTTTCTGTTATACAGTGGTGGTTTGCACAGGGACACGTTTATGAAATCATTTTGATTGTTATTCACCACAAAGTGCATGAAAACCAAACCTTTTGCCACAACGCCTTTGATCATAGGTGTATATATGTTGCTGAAATGTGTGGATGTTGAATTAAAAGTAGTAAAATCACCCAAAAATATGCTTATCATAAGTCCAATAAAGCCAAAAGCTCAGGTTTCAGAATGCTCTAAAAAGTCAGTTTCAGGCATCTTTTTTTTATTTTTTCTACTCATTGATTTCTATATACTTAGTGACATCAGATATCCTTCACAGCTACTCTGATTTGGCTGTGACCACAGAAGCCCCACCCACCAGCACCTCAAACCTTCTGTTTATAATAAACAGCCAATCAGAACAAAGCAAAATAATCCAGCTTGTTAGTGACAGAAACAAGCAGATGTGTTTGAATTGTGAGTCAGGCAAAGCTACTCTAGAATAAGAAAATGGAGTGCCACTTTGGTTTGGTGGGTGAGCAGACGACTACGTGCTGCATGGCAAGAATGCTGTGTGTCCAACAAAAAGCAGCAGAATTCATTTAATTTAAAGAATTTATATTCTGTTAATGTGCTTTAGGAAACCAATGAAGTGAGACAAGATAAAAATAAGTACACACCTACTTACCTGCCCTGCATTTAAGTTAAAGCAGGTTTTAGAGAGTTTTGACGAAAGTCCTCATAAGTCTCAAACATTGAGTGTTTGTGTGTGACAGAGACACATGTTGCTGTGTGTTTCTGCTTAAGTGTGAGTTTTGCTTCTTAGGTGTGTGTGCTGTTCTGTTTGTGAGTGTGAGAAGAGCTGCGGCAGTTAAAACGCTGACTGCAGTAAATCATGCGTTCTCTCCCCAGACTCCAAACCCACATTTTCACTGTGGTCATTCTGCTACAGCAGCTGGTACGCACCACCAAAATGCATGGAGCTACAATCCCAGCTCTTTGCATTTTCATTATTTATCTGTGGAGCTCTGACTGAGCATGCATGCTCTCTCACAGCAGTCCCCTGCTTTGTATTCATACTGCTCCACACATTCACACCTCAGAGCTGCCACAGTCCAACCAGCCAACCACAGACCCCTGCTGTAAAACATTCAGGCGCCCCACTAACTCCTCTGCCCATAAAGAGATCAGGTTTTCTATGTGTTCACACCAGCTATTTGCAATTTAAATATAGCTGCAGAAAAATGTTGGATATTCTAAATTTATGAGCTAATTCAGAATTAATATTTTACACAACTCTAAGAGAAATTATTAAAATAAATTAAATGGAAATATTCTACTTTATCACAGAGGAAACAGACCCTAACATTACACTGAGATGTGTGTGGGTACCAAAGTCCAACCTTCACAAAAGGAGTTTGAGGAATCATGATGTGAACAAATGAGATTTCTTGGGACCTCAAAAGAAAAGTGTTGGTGATGTTCATCAGGTTGGAAAAAGGTTACAAAACAATCCCTGAGGAGTTTGGACCAGTCGCAGTGCACAAGTGGAGGAAATTTGAGAGTATTGTCACGCTCCGCTTGGAAAGATCTTTGACCAACAAAGAGCACTCTAAGAACAAGGAGTGTCCTGCTGTGGGAAATCGCAGACAAACTCATGTCCTAAGCAACTAAAGTCCTCTCTCACATTGTGTAACGTTCATGTTAAATGAGTCCACCATCATAATGACAGTGTGCAACAGCCGAGTGCATGCACAGCTGCTTCCCAGACAGAACACATCTGGAGCTTGATGAAGAAGGTTGGAATCTAGTACAAGTACAACCTTTTGTTTTTGTGACACACACATATGTTGAGGAGGAAAATCCTGAATTCTCATCTGTGAAACACGGTGATGCCAATGTCATGGTTGGGGACTTTCTTTGCTGCAGCTAAGCTAACAATGCTAATAATACCCCGAAAAAGCTGTGATGTTGCCAATTGTTAACAAAAAACTATTTCATGCTAATATCCAGCTGTCAGTATGTGCTAGTAAAGAATTCGCATTTCTTGCCTTCAAATGTCAACGTTTCAAGGGCAATTTTATCACCACTGTAGACCTGTCTCAGCAAACGGCTTGAATGTTATTCAGGGACAAAGTATCTACCTAAGGCTTTAAGTAAAACCTGGAAATTTGTAACTGGGCAGATATAAGGCCAAAGGCAAAAACAGTCCTTGGTTTATCCTCAGTCTCCATCTCCTCAAGGAAAGGGATGAAGAAAGTCTTTTAATCACAATGTTTCTATTGAATGAGATGTCAGATCCACAGGGCCAAACCATCCATCCATCCATCCATCCATCCATCCATCCATGTTCTTGCCTAAGCAGAAGAACATTTTTAATTTTTTTTAATGTTTTCTTTCTATTTTAATTCTTTTATTACATTATCCCTCTGTTCAGCACTTTGGCCGACACTTGATGTCTTTTAAATGTGCTATATAAATAAAGATGACTTGACTTGACTTGACTAAGCAGAGAAGCCCAGACCTCCCTCCCCATTATCCAAAGGAGTTCCCCAGGGCTTCACATTAGGACCAGCACTTTTTTCTCTATATTACTTCTGTGATTATCAAAACAGCTAAAGGTTCTGAAATTGAAAAGGGTTAAATCTTTAGGAATTATAGATTATAGATCAGAATTTGTCTTTTAAAATCATTAAAACTTTGAAAACCTTGTGGTCAAGCTGAAGTTTAAATTAAGTCTCTATTTTTTAGGAATAAATCATTTTTCTTGCTCTAGGTAAGGGAACACTTTTACCTTTAGTGGGTCAAAATGAGTTGGATACCAGCTACTGTTATGATTTACATTTTATTTATGGCTGTGCATCATTGCTCTCTGTATGATGCTGCTATGTGGCAGTCTCTGTGTGTCCACAGACGTTCCCACTGGCTGGTTTTTGTTTGCAAAGGCTTGTGCTCAGAGTCAGAAAAGAATTAGGAACAAAAATAGGCAGAACTTTTAATAAGGTGGGAGGTTAAGGGATTTAGATGTTTGTGTTCACATGCCTGTACTGGATGCAGTTGCATTTGTGTCTTTACTTATAATCTGTTGTAGTTGCTATAATTTTTGCTGCCGGGTCTTCAAATCTGCCTGGACTCCCTGTGTCTGTGCAGTTTCCAGGTTCCTTTCACATTCCAGAGACATACATGTTAGCTTAATGTGTGATTTTAAATTGATTATAGATATAAATGTAAGTGTTAGTGTTTGCCCCTCTATAATAATAATATAATAATAATAAGACATTACATTCATTTATTTTCGATGCCTTTCAAAGCACTCAAAGTGAGCTTCAAACATAAAATTAGCGACAAAATTAAAAGAAATTTCAAATCCAGGAACAATATGATTGGCTGATAAAATATTTGGGGGTGCCAGGTCATTGACAGCAGGAAGTACTCTGCTCTTTGCCAGAACAAGAGGTACAGCTAACATTAAAGTGTCCTGTGTCCTGACATTGTAAGCACTGTTCTACAATTTAATTGAACAATAAAGTTACGCATGCATCTTTGCAGTAGAGCCTTGTAAATAAACATCATATAATACTGCTCACTTAATTTGTTAGGGAGTACCACGCTGCTTTTTCATATAAGATGCAAATGAAGTTTACACCCACAGGCGTAACATTTAACCCTTTGTCCCCTTAACCCGTCGCCAGCGACAGGCACTGCAGGCACTCCATAAACAGAATTTTCTACATGCATGAACAATTTGATAAACAGAGATTTTTTTTAAACCAAACCATGTTTTTTTGGGGGTTTTTTTTGGGTTTTTTTTTAACAAAACATAACTATCACAAGTTTGACACTTCATAAGGAAATGAATCAAATAACCACTGGTTAGCCAAGCTACTTCATACCCACATTTTCAACACAGATGCAGTTGGAGCCTTTCTCAGGTGTGACAGGAGCTCTGTTTTATGACGACACCTTCTGTGACTAACAAAGTGCCGGTGCCTCATTGTCATACAACTCATAGAGTTCAAGAAAATGTTTCAGTGGGAATAGATGAAACGAGCCACCTCTTCAAGAGCCGAGTGCTTCACTTACAAACAGAAGGCGAGAGGAGCGAGAGCTTCTTTGCCAGCCAAGTATAAATGTCATTCAGTGGTGAGTAGAAAATAAGGAGCACGAGGTCGGTACGCGTCACTCCTAATTCATCGGCTCACATCTTGAAAGACAAAATATCCCTCCATCTTTTAAGTGTTTGCAGATAAATGAACATGCACAGTAAGGATAGTTTTATGATGATAATGAATACAGTCGAACCCATAATCACAGTAAGAAAAAAATAGGAGCAACAGCTGGAAATCATTAGCATTACAATCAAAACATAGAGTACCCTCCAAGGCATAATGGCTTTCATACAAAGCGTATGCTGTGAGAAATGAATTAGGATAATAATAAAGGGTTGAAATTTATCTGTGTTTGTTTGTTATAGTATTTTAAACAATAAATTATGTATCATCTAAACTTCTTCTTGCTAGCTATGACATATCGTAGGTTTTTACTCTTTAACATGTATTTTCTAGACCTGCCGAGTGGAATAAAAATGACAAAAGGTGTCTAAAAAGGAATGCTGCAATTAAAGTACTGTTCTGAGTTCATTTACTCAGTCACTGTGCTTTTTAGTCCTTGAAAATACTATTGAATGGACCGCAGGAGTACAGATAGGAAAAGAGCTTAACCAAAAGAACAAACTCTGCTGGCCATCCATGCAGGCTGCAGTGCTGTCATTAAATGTCAAACTGCAACGGGGTCTCAGTGGGAACATGCTGTTCATGGAGGGAAAAAATCTTCAAATTTCAAATCATTTTTCCCTGAAAAACAAAAAATAAGAAAAGTTTAAAACCTTTAGCCTCATATGAGAGAAAAGGTCTCCAATGTGTGATTATTTTACGTTTTCAGTCTTAACACCTGAACCATTTTTTCAGGTTTGTTATGCACCTTTAATACTGTCAGCTCTCCTGGCAGATGATCGAATTTTAAAAGCATTAAGCATTACTCTTTGAAGCATTAAGCTGTGTTCAGGTCTTGGCATGTTTCCACACTCAATACACGACTGACACATGAAAGAGTTTCTCTCTTCAGGTTGTGTGGCTCTCACAGTAAGCTCCTCTCATTCCAATGCTGTAAAATGAACCAATATCTCCAACGATGTAATTCGAGGTATTCATTCACAACATTTGTAGAAGGTATAGATGCCTGCTAGATCGAATTCATGATAAAAATCCAGTCCATTCTGAATCCCAGGGCATCAAATACTGCCAGTCAAAGCCAGTGCACAAAATGTACTGGGTTACAGCAATAATGAGATGCCTGTCACTTCCAGCTTGTCACATATGGATGCTTGTTATTGTGGTGTCCTTTCTCGGTGCACAATCACTGGCTTTAAGGATCTTTTCCCTACTGTTCAGTGTGGAATTTTGGAATGTTGTGAACTGATCCAAATCCCAAAGATAGTATAAAAGATGGATGTAGTCTATGTAAGATCAGCAGTTGGTTTCAGAAATTGGATTCTGAAGCTTCCAAGCTGCCATTTTGACAGCTGCCATGCTGGGTTATTGGACCCAGAAATATATGTGATCTTTTATGGATAAAAAGGTACCCGGTCTTTAAGTCTGAGTCATTAGCAGTTTCCCAGTCCAAATTCAGCTTCAGGTCCCAAAAGTCAAACAAACACTGCAGAGTTACAAACTGTCTAAATTCTTTCATCTTTAATAAAATGATGAGTGTGCTCTACCAGGTGTAACAATTAAGTTTAACATCCAGCCATCCATGAGAAGCTAAATTTATGAAGTTTAACAGCGTTAGAAGTTAGCAGAGAGTTAGCTCGCTAGCTTCCAGCTGTTAAGGTTCAAAATATTGGGGATGGAGACAAGAGAAAAAACCACAATAACAACACTGGTCCGGCCGGGTTGAGTCAAACGATGATTTTAATGAACACACGCATGGGAGGTGGACACCGTATGCAGACAGCCTCAGATCTCAAAATGGTGGAGCATTGCTCAAACTCTTATAGCCTCTGGTTCTCCCACCTTATCATAAAAGCCTAAACATTCACATGCTTTCTCTCACACGGCGCCTAAGCTATGACCTTGGCTCCCCGTTTATCTGCTCCTGCTGAGATGGGGCAGAAAACTCCAGTATATTCTGTTCTCTTCTAATCAGACAAATAAGGCGATGACTTTCTGCAAACAGTATTTCTTATAACATCATAAAACAATATCATTCATCCACAATAAATCAGCAGTCTAATGTAATGCAAATCAGTCTAACGAATGCAATAGTTATCAGCTTCTTCTAATTCAGGAGAATAATGCAAACTAAAACTACATAATAATTCACAATCTTTAGTTAGGGGTATAACATGGCATAAAATAATATTATAATCTAACACATCTAAACATGATATAGCATGTTCTGACTGAGAGATTTCTGAAAAATTAAAAAGTACAGCTCTGCTACCACTTCTGATATAGAAAGTGAAGACAGGAAACTAAACAGCAGTGACATTTGTAGGGTTACTGAAGTTGGGCTAGCTGGTATATGATGATGTGCTATGTGTTGGCTAGCTACACAGCTATGTTAGCATAGCATAAACACAGCGAAGCTGGAGGATGAACGCTAACTTTTTTCCACTCGATAAAAGTTAACGTGATGGTTCCTGATGGTCAGGGACAAATGCAATTGCATGGCAGGATGCTGTAAACGGACCAAACTTCAGTCAGGAGAACAACTGAGATAATCCATCCACAATACCAGGTTAGTCATTCATATACTGCAACATGGGCTGGGCTGTAGTAACATCGTAAGGGTTTAAAAACTGAGCTTTAAAATGAACAGTGGTAATAAAACCAAAAGAGGCCGACAGTGATCACTGACTGTTTTTAGGGGCTTGTTCAGATTGAATAGAATGGATAAGGTAGAGGAGGTGAGGGAGGTCTGGATGGATCAAATTTCTGAAGTGAAGAACGAACGTTTTAGATGGTTTGTACTACACAGCATTAGTCAGATGATACTTAAAAAAGCTTAGAAAGAAACCATCAGTACGCACGGGGAAGAGATTTAGTTTAATGACTCAAAGAAGCAGATCACGGATGCTGATCTCTTACCTGGCTATCAAACTAAATTATCCAGGTGGAGGAATCACAAAAAAAGCCCCAAAAACACTTAGTCTGAGTTATTATAAAGTGGCAAAGTGGCCTTACAGGTCAAAGCTATTTTGACAGTGGAGAGTTTGGCAAATTGAACAGTGCCACACTCAGTTTATTTAAATCCAGGTTGAAGACTCACTTATTCTCAGCTGCATTTAAATAAAACACCAAATCCGCACTTAAGCTTAAATTTCAAAACTTACATTTAAACTACTGATTTTATCTACTGTTCTGATTTTATCTGTTTTGATTTTATATACTGTTTTGTTTGTTTGTTTGTTTGTTTGTTTGTTTGTTTGTTTGTTAGTTCGTTAGTTAGTTAGTTAGTTAGTTAGTTAGTTAGTTAGTTAGTTAGTTTGCTTGTTTTAATCAATTTTAAATCATGCTTTTTATTTGTTTTTGTTTCTAATGTCTCTGTAAAGCACTTTGAATCACCTTGTTGTTGAATTGTGCTATACAAATAAACTCGTCTTGCCTTGCCACCTACGGGAAATGTAGTTTTTGTCATTTCTGCAATGGCATGATTTTTGTGCTCCTGAGGTTTCACTTTGCTGGTTTCTCTTTGGTGCCAAAACCTTACCTCTGTGTCAAAATGAAACGAATCATCAGCTCTTCCCAGGAGGGTGGCACGGATGCCCCTCCGGTGGTCCTCCTTGGGCTCTCGCACTCTGGGGCCTCTGGATGTCTGGGGCCTGGATCTCCTCCATGCCTGCTTCATGCCCTGGGGGACGGGGCTATGGCTCTCTACATCCTCTAGCAGACCATTAGTATGTTGCTCTGTTCTCTCAAAAGGTGATCCAGGAGATTCTTTTTCTCTTCTTTCTCTTTTTAAGTGCCCTTTCTCACTGTCCCTCTTCCCTTCTGTTTTTCTTTTCCTTCATCTTTCTTTCTCCCTTTCCTATCCCTCAGTCATGTCTGTCCTGTCTGTAACAATTGAAAATAAATTAATTTAAAAAAATGAAACGAATCAGTAAAGGCAATACCTTCCTGTGTGTGGCATCTAGCACAAATGGACACTTTGACATACAGAGATGTGAATCATTGCAAAACAGAAGCCAGTTCAAGCCAGAAACAACAAAAAGCTTCAAATAACTGGTTGGAATTTTAAGTTCTCTGGTTTCTCATTGAAGTCAAGCTGTGATCAAACTCTATGTAAAACTGACTTTTAAAACCATCACATGACCAAGGCTTAGCATTTTATTAGCTTTGTATTGCATATGTTATATACTGCTTTTCTGGCTACACTCGAAGCCTCAGAATATTGACGGCGTTCCCCAGAGTCTAAGTCAGCAGACTACCAAATAGGCTTCCAGATATTTACCTAGAATAATCATTTTCAGGAGATTCGATCTGTGTCAACATTACGCTATATAAACACGACACACTCCTGTGTCTCTGTTTTATCTTTGAGAGTGTTGCAGTTGCAGTGTTGCAGAACCATTTGGTCCCCACAGTCTAAATATATTCCACAGAAAATAAAAAGTGAACAGCAGAGCCAAGACTGTGTCCTTAAATGCAAAAGAGCTCTCCAAAGATAGCCTGGGACATCTCTCCCCACCTGCGGGAGACTTCACAACTCTCATCATCATCATTATCATCACGTGGGAGGTAAACACCGGCTTTAAATACGGAGGCAACTTGCGAATACCAGGCTCAAATATAGAAGTCAGATCTCCAACCCGACGGTGCCAGATGGACAGACGTGATAAAGGACTGGGAGTCCGAGCTTGCATGCTTTTAGCTTGTGAAGATTTCCCCTTCCTGCAGGTTTTGTAGTGGCACCTACTGTGAAAGACATGTTAAAGAAATCTTCATATTTTATAAACATATTATTACATTTATTGAAAGGAATGCTTAGAAATGATCCGAGTGATGGGCTAGTTTCACTTACAAGATACTTTTGTGGTTTTTTAGGTTTCTGTCATGATGACTAGGGTGGAATATTAACATATGTACAGTGAGAGGGAGAAAGGGGGTCCTGGGATTCTGGGGAAACAGCCCCACACTCCTCTTCAATTCGCTCGTGAAAAACACACACACTCAGTCCAGATGTCCACAGCGGGCCTCACTCACACTCTTGCTCATCCAACGTGTTTCCAGGGAAGGCGGGCTGGGGTCCAGGGAGGTCTGTGCAGGGGGAGACGGAGAAGTAGGGTGAGGATCCAGGGAGGCACAGGTGTCCAGATGCCACCCTGGTGGAGAAGGTGAGTACTACATCCTGAGCAGCCACCCAGAATGCTGACAGTTTGAGAACAGTGCACATCAGCAAGACTGAGAGTTCATGGAATCATTAACATCTTGTACGCAAAAGAAGTAATGGGACTGAATTTGGATGAATTTGGCACCAAAGAATTAATGTGTCTTAGTCCTGGTCTCAGCATTAGTCACTTCCTGTTTTAATTTATTAGCTTGTTTGTTATATTTATTTTTTTTAGTTCCAGCTGTGTTCCCAGGTGCTTCCATCTCCATAATTACCCGGTGTGTGTATATATTGTCTGAGTATCCCTGTGTTTCTTGTCACGTTGTAGCTGCTGTTCTGACGGTGTTCCTGCTTACCTGAAGTTTCTAGATCGTACATTCCTGGCTCCTGTCACGCCTGAGTTTCTGTATTTTTGGAATTTATGTTTCCGTGAGTTCCAGCAATCAAGCTGCTGCTGAGTTCATGTATATCCTCCTGCCTGGCAGTGCATCGTGAAAGAACCCAGTTTGGTGTTTGGGTGCAGCTAAAAGCGACCTTTAAATGACAATTTTATTTATGACTTACATTTTATTATGTGTATGCGCTAACGATGTTAAAACGTGTAGATTTACGGTTCCTGAAGGCATTAAAGTCAAATATATTCTGTGTTTTATTTAAATGCAGGACTTGACATTAAGACTCAGCACAGTTTTTATTGTCAAAGCTGTGATTATTTAGTTTGTCTTTACTGAAATGTAATTTTCTGAGCCATTACATTTTAACCAGAGTATGCTAAATAGGAATATTTTACGTCCTCATTTTTATCAAAACAAAAGCCTTGAAGCAACATTTGGATGCACACTGTGCCAGTGCTACTCCTGGGGTTGCAATTGAAATGTGTTACAAATGTTTATTTTTAAAGATGTGGAGAGATATAAGTCAATTATGGCATGTACTTGTGAAAAAATAACAGTTAGGTGATAATTAGGAGTATCTGGTGCATAATTGTGTGGCAGCATTACATGCAAGTAGTGTCAGGAGTGTATGAACAGCTGTCTGCACTTGTTCCCCAGGTAGTGTAACCATAGCTCTGTAGTGTGGATCAGTGAGTGTGTGAGGACATGAGTGGACAATTTGAACAGAACCACTGATTGATTCTCACGCATACAGACAGAAGAAAAGGAAATGAGCAGAGACAATACTTCAGCATTGGGTGAGCTACATGTCTTGGTTTCCTCTGAAACTCAGCTGATCGTCTCTGCAGTGACACCGCCAGCGACTCAGACTCACCACCGAATGCAATTATTGAAACCAGGGAATCTCCATTCTTTATAAAAACTGCGACACAGAAATTCATTACTGCTCACCAAAACAATTTAAAAATTCTCATTTTAAATCTGCTGCTACAGAGAGAAGCTGAGTGCATCCATATTGTTTAGCAGGGGTTATGAATATGAATGGGAACCTACAGCACTTGTTTCATTCTCTACATACTATATAGGCCCAATGCTATTGCTCACTGTATCTAATTATACATGCTACACATCACTCACACCCACCCACCTACACACACACACAAGCCTGGGAGCTCACTGAATGCTTGCAGCTCCTTTAAATGAAATTGCAGAATAAGTATTTAATGTTTTTGTTCCCAAAACATTGCACTCATGAAAAACATGAAAACTGGGGATATTCATTTGTTAAAGCAGTGTGCTGTGTGTATTGAGATGCCCTGAAACACTTGAAGGTATTCAGCTGAAATCAAATTTAAATTGAGATGCAGAGAGGCAGAGTGGGCTGTTAATGAAAGGCGAAGAAGAGGAGTGAAAAGACAAAAGGTGAGAGTAGGAGTGAAGAGGTGGACTCTCAGCAGCTGTGACTCTTCAGTTTGATTAACATGACCAGTGAAAACAATACTACAAGAACAAATCACAGATTCAGGGGAGGTTTGAAATGGAAAGTCAATACATGACAAAAAAACAAAACAAAAACTGGTCCTCAAATATGGAGGTTTTTGGACAGGCTTGTTTTTTCGTTAGTTAGCGGAGGTCTTTGAACAAGCCTCCCAGAATAAAAGGTGAAGAAGAGGAGGAGTTCTGTTGGTTCATTGGATTATCTGAAAAATAACACCATTTGGAAATAAAACATAAAAATAAACAAGGAAAATTTCACAAAAAACCCAAACAAAACACGTAATTTGGAGTTTGTATGAATGTCTGTCTATGCAAAAAAAATCGATGATGGGAATTCAGCTGACGTAGAAACAACTGCCCAAATCCTTCAAAAAGTCGACTGTTAAGAGCCTAACTGCGATGATGCTAGGTGTAGATTTATCGCTGATTGGTTGAAGAGTCGACGTTAAAGAAAGGAAAGAAAACAGCAGTGGACACTTCTACTGTCAGGGGCTGTGTGTAGTTTATTTTGTACTTATGTTAGATTGCATTAATGCAACGTTCTTGTGTTATTACTTAGAGTTTAGTAGAGGGTTATTCTCGCTTATCTTTCATCAATGTCTCCATGTTTGTGAGTCTTTTTCTGCTTATCATGTGATATCTCCGTGTCTGTGTAGATCCCCCTGGTGTCTCTCTCCTCTGTGTCCCTCTTTTGTGTCCCAGTTCATGTCTTTCTATGTTTCCTGTTTTATTTTGAAAGTCTCGTGTTTCCATGTTCAGTGTATTTAGGTTTGCTTGCCCCGCGGTGTCAGATTCACGTGTGCCCGCTATGTTTCCCCCTGTGTATGTAACTACTCTGTCTCCCTCTGTTCTGTGTCGGGTCGTCTGTGGTCTTTGTGTCAAGTCTGGTCACAGAGTTTTTCTTACCACTGCTGAGGCTCACGCTCATGTTTTGCATGTTCTTGTTCGGTTTTCACGTCATGTCTTGCATCATTGTTTTCATTGTTAGTTTAGTTCTTTCCCAGCATAGGTTTTAGTTTAGTTCACCCTTGTTCCGGGTTTTGGACATCAGCCTAAAATAATCAGCTCACCTTTTGTTAAACATTTCTTCTCTCCCAAGTCAGCATTGGGGTCCAAACTGCAAACACACCGGCTGCTCAGCCTTGACATCTACTGTCTAATTCTAACACTTGCTTTGACTACAGATATGTTCTTTGGATATTTTTACTTCTGTCTTTAGAGCCGTTGTTAAGCTAAAGGACCAAACATGAGTAGGAGTAACCTAGATTACATCTGCAAACTACTAAAGCAAAACCACAGTGTGGTTGTAGCTCAGGCAGTAGAGCAGGTCATCTGCTAACTGGAAGGTTGATGGTTTGATCTTTGGGTGCTCTCTCTGCATACCAAGTATACTAACCCCAAGTTGCTCTTTGACACATCCACTGGAGTATGAATGTGTTTGAATTTTAGATTGAACGCACTTAAATTTAAGTGCTTATGCAAATGAGGCACGTTGTTTAAAGAGCATAAAGGAATCGGTCCATTTACCATCTAGTACCTGAAGAAACATGTTAGATATTTGTACATGTAAGACTACTTCACTAAACATGTGATGTGTTGATTGAACCGTAGATCTTCTCTAGAACACATGATTTAGCCTGAAAGGGGCTTGTATAGATGTTTGAACCCTCCTTTGTAACAGCTGGCTATATATTTTACACACGTCTATATTCACTTGTATCTGACTGCAAAGGCGCTTCACAAATTTAGAGTAGTTTTCCATGATTCACAGTTCAAAATAATGCATATTTGTCTGATACTAGGCCTAGGCTAGCCCAGCTTCTGTATGAAACGAGCTGCTTTTGCCACCCATCCTTTAAGACAGCCTTCTTTGATTGGCTGCCCATCGAGAAAACAGAAGGTTTGAACAGCAGGTGGGTGTGGCCTCTGTGCTCACAGCAAGCATGTGCCTGGGATTGTCATGTTAAGGAGAGCTCCTCCCTCTGTGGCACACAGAGCAAAGTGTAGTAAAAGAAACTGAAGCCGGACTTTAAAACGTAGCTTTTGGCACACAAGTGACTGACTTCATTATTTTAAAGTTGAATGCAAGCATCCACCACTGTGTAATAAGGAAGAGCATAAAAGGGCAACTTTAAATGTAGCACACAAATCGATGCTTACTGGAGCAAACAAGTTTAATCGAATTAAATATGAAACAAGGTCGAACATCTCACCATATTTTAACCCAAATCACTAACACAATAAAACTCAGATAAACAAAAACAGTTGGGGTTGGTGACAAGACGTGTGAAGCACAGTGAGTGAAAAGAGAGGATGTTTATCTGAAAGTGGGCTCTTTGGGGGGAACAGAGGACAACAGTGAGGGAGTGTTTGTGTGAGCATCAGTATCTCAGAGGCCCAGGTTGGCTCTGTTGGCTCTCAGAGAGACGGAGAGGTGAAAAGAGTAAGGACAAAGACAGAGACAGGCTTTGTTTAGTTTATCACTGACCCACACACACACACACACACACACACACACACACACACACACACACACACACACA
>NW_024583164.1:65926-91060 GCF_018398535.1 Haplochromis burtoni | reverse complement strand
CACACACACACACACACACACACACACACACACACACACACACACAACCTCTCACCCGAGCCGACTGTCCAAATGACAGTGGCACACATACACACACGCTTAGAAACCAGAGACAGGAGCAGACAAAGTTATAAAGCACACAAGCACTCACACAAGTACACAAGCATCTGAGTATGATGGACCATGTTGCCATGGTTTCCTCTTGCAAAGGCCACACACACACACGCTGAAAACATGCACAGGGTACCCTCTGTGCCTTCCTCTCCAGAATCCTCTCCCCAACCAGGCAGATGGTGGAAATGGTAATTATGGGAGCAATTAGCCATCCAGTATGATGTTATAATGTTGTAGACAAGCACAGCAGAGAGAAATGACTCCCTTTTTTCTCTCGTTTTCCATGAGAACAAAGTTAAAGTGTTTGATTTGAAATGCCAGAGATACCGGTCAAGCAGAGGAGTGGTTGAGAGGATGATGAAACCAAAGAGACAGAAAGTCGATTCGTCAGTAATCGGTCTGCGAACTACCGGTGAGACTGACTGAATGTGTCCTGAGAGAATAACCAGTAAAGATCTTGTTTCTGTGATGTTCTGCTGGTGTTTTAATCAACGACCGGAGAATCACTGCTTGTCTAGAATCTCCACCTTGGCCAGTGAGTGGACAAACGAATGCCGCTTCCATCCATTCGCAGGTCTCACTGCATTTTCTTTCATTAAGATCTGCACCTTTGCTTTGTTAGAGGCAAATAAATCAGAGGAATCGTTGTGCTGCAAATCAAAAGTATTTGCCTTGAAATTCAAGGACCAGAGCAGCAGTTGGTGAATCGTGTCTAAAGTGACGCTATAGAAGGTCTCAAGTCAAGATTAAAAACGTCCAAACATATCGTGTATGCTCAGAAAGTACAGGAGCGGCGTTTCAGGGTGTTTTGGAAAAAAATTAAAAGATTTTTGTGAGTTGTGAGAAAATTATTTGCAAAGATGTTCCATTACAATAGATCCACATCCATTTCTATACTAAAAGAAAGTTAATGTGATAATATATAACTACAAAAACCCTAAGATCAATATAATAACATATGTAGTGAAATGCACAAAAACACTGACAACATGAAAGATCTGAATGTGGCAGAGTTCACTTGTTGTGGCTTCTGGTTTGTTTTCTCTTCAAGAATTTTAAGCATTTTGTTTGCTGGTATATTCATTGGCACGTGTTCAATGTGAGAAGTCGTTTTTTTTTAAACATCTGTCTTTGTTGTTTAGAAAATGTTGTTGAACAAATATCCTCAAATGAAGATGAAGACATTGCAAAAATAGAAGAGATTTCAGGGAAGATAAAGATGAGAATCAGGACAGAAAGCAGGATTTTCCTGGCTCAGACGGGTGACAAGAGAAGTAAGCATGACTGGTCCGAGTGCACGTGTGAACTGATTTCATAGAGATCTCTGCACATCACAGTGATTTCTGACAGTTTGATAGATTAAAATAATACAAATCAACTGGAAAAGAAAAGTCTTCATGTAAACAGGGCTTTTGGTTCATAGTTAGCTGGTAGTTATGGCTCAGGTGACCCTGAACCATCTGTTAGCTCCACTGCAACACACTCACCTCTTTTCAGTCTCTGTGTTTATACACCTCTCTGCATTTAAGCATGGGTTATTATTAATCTCTGGCTCTCTTCCACAGAGTCTCTTTCATCGTGTCTCCCTCCCCACACCCCAACCAGGCCTCAGGGAGGCCCCGCCCCTCCCTGAGGCCTGGTTCAGCTGGAGGTCTTTTTCCTGTTAAAAGGGAGTTTTCCCTTCCCACTGCCACCAAGTGCTTCCTCATAGGGCATCATCTGATTGTTGTGGTTTCTCTGTAATGTTGTTGTCATTTACTGCTATAAAAATAAAATTGAATTGAACTGAGATAATTCTAAGAGAGATCGAGGTAAGTAAGTAGTGCCTGAAATCATCCAGGCTTCAGTTCCTGGAGCTTTGTCAAATCTCCTGCCGTGGCATATTTATATGCAAGATGTCCTTTGGTGGAACAGCTTGACTCACTGGGTTATGTCCTTAGCGAGACAGGCTTGTCACTTCCGGCTTTCTCTGAAATGCAGGATTGGAATATTTTACTCCAAATGAAAAAATTAGTTATCATTTAAAAAAAGCATTTTTGATATTTGGCCTGCATCGTACGCTGCCAACACCCCTTCACCCTTCTAACTTAGACAAAGATGGACGTACAACTCCATAAAGGGTAGGCGTGTCCAGGCACCAGGTGTCATCTTGTAATATTTTTATTTACTGCAGTTTTATGCAAGATTGTGCAAGTTGCCCCAATCAAAACGATCCGGGAAGCTTGCCTGCTGTGGTAACGTCATGCACAGCGAGAAGAATTCAGTGTCAAGAACAGCCCTCCAACTCAACCCTGGAGGCCGCCGGTTGCAAGGAAGACCGAAGAAGCGGTGGATGGACGCAATCAACGAAGACATGCGCGCAGTGGATCTCACTGGGACCCCCAAGACTGATCCAAGTGGAGAAGACAGGGCCACACAGCGGATCCCGTTCTGGGAAGACGTTGAGAAACAGAAAGAGTTTTGTGCAAGATTGTTGCCACAGGTCTCAAGTCTTGCTTTTGATGTAATTTAGTGTCATTTAATTTAGTGAACTTATTTTAATCCTGCAACAAAAAGGATAACAGTTTGACAAAAGCAGCTTTCGTACGTGCTTGCTCATTGTGATTGACTGCGCTCAGATCTATTTCGGTAATCTTTTATCAGATAAAGGAGGGGCTCACACACACTGATGTCTTAATTCATCGCTGCTCCTGAAGCATCCTCTGAGACCAGCACCGGAAGATGCTTCTCAACAGTTTCTGCATCTTTGAGCCAGATACCCAAGACTCTAATCCAGTTACAGCAGCAGTCAACCCGGACGGTCCTCCTCACTCTGTGGCTCAGAGGAAATGAAATCTTTCACCTGTCACTTGTGCGACCTCCTGTCAGACCGTACGAGGCAGCTCCCTGACGCGAGTGTGTATAAGTGACCGGGTGCATCCTTTAATCCCTGCTGGGGGACTTAGCCAAACCTGCTCTATGTTAATTGTGTCCTTTAATCAAACAGTTTGCCTCCTCACTGAGAGGCAGATGGTGTGAAACATCACCTCTGGTCTCCTGCCTCAGAGTGTGAACAGTAATACGGTGGTACGACAGTAGTGATGAGCAGGACATCCTGCAGGCAGATACAACAAATCTACTGAGAGTAGAAGAAGAATACTGAGACATAACGATTAAAACTGTTCTCGATGCTTTTAAGTGATATTCTGATTATTAAGGACATATTTTACCATAAACCGAGTACTATTTTTAGGAATTGAACTTTCAGCATCTTTGCCCAAGCCACAGGGACATCCTACTGAATCTTTTATATTCTTTGTATGTGCTTGTTTACTGCATCTGCCATTTTACGTCATTCATTTGTTGTACATTCTGTACTTTCCTTGAGTCACTCTCTGCACTACAGTAAGGTAGATCAGATGGCCTTGACAAGAGAGTGCAGTGCTGTTATACAACTCACAGGAATCAAGTGTGATTAGATGGCAAACACTCCACTGAAACCAACCGCTGCAGGGGTGCAGGGCATTTCCTCCAAGTGGTTTTTTTTAGGAATGATTTGTAAGGTGGGGAATGAAAATAGCTTGTGTACAGTTTCTCCACAGCACTAAGAAAATCAGTGAAGCTACTTTTTTTCCCACTCACACTGAAACACAGCTCAGAACTCAGCAGCTGCTGTGGTCTAATCATTCCTAAAGGGTGGCTCATTGTCTTTCTGCCAGAACAGTCGGCTGAGACAGTGAACTGCGCTTTGTACAGTGTGTTTTACTAATGACATAAACGAATAAATTATTCTTAATGATTCAGCTCCGCTGTCTCTGGAAGCAGCATCAGTAATCAGTGAGACTGCCACAGGTACCATGAAGCAGGCACATGAAAAAAATCCCAAAATAATTGGATTTCAGGGGAGAATTTTCACATTGCGCTGATTTACTTTCGTCACAGTGGTGGATACAGAACTTTGATGCTAACAGTGAGTGCTGCTGATGCCCCACTCCTTTCTGGAGATGAGAGTAACAGATAAAGCATTTATACTAAAACTCACATATAAGCTCCCCGTCTCTAAGAATCTCAGCCGTCGCTCAACAATAAAGAAATATTTACAGACGTCATTATCTGCTTTTCTTTCCAAAGAAGAAAATAAATGAAATCCAAAGCACAAACTCATAATTCAGTATGAGAATAGCCTGTTTTTCAGGAGTTGTGAACCTTTCTGATTTCCTATGTCATGAAGTCATCTCTTAAACAGCAGGCCGCATTTTTCAGCCGCAATGTCTGGCTCCGTTTACCCAGGAATGATTTGCTGCGTGCTTCATTAACATTTAATATGAGGCCACATGTCTGCAACCTGCATAAATACAGAAAACATTCCTGTCCCAGGGTGTCAGATGCTGCGGTTATAGCAGAGATGCACACAGTTGGTTCTTTAGTGCTCGGGGCTTGATACAACAGGAACGGCAATATTAGACAGGAACACATTATTGTCCACATTTGGAGGTGTGATGGAGTACGCCACAGGCTTGACAACCAGCTTCGCTTTATTTGTGGGCAGGACTCAAGTTTTAGGTACACGACAGAAAAAAATGGTGAAAACAAAACAGAAATTTCAGGCCTAATTTTTGTGTTGTACCAGTGTGCAGGTGGAAACGAGGGCAAAGTATAGTTTGACCCACGAGAGAGAAATAGATGCTGTTTCCATTATTTTATTAATTTCCGTAACCATCCCTCACTGCGGTGAAATGAATGCATTATTTGGGGTTGTTTTTTAGCCTTTCAGGGGCTCATGCACGGCCACATATCAGACGTTTCCACTGATTCATGTTCCTACCACTGGAACCTGACCTGGCAATCTGCACCAAATGTTTTATCGCTGACACGACTCGCAAACTGAGCCTGTTTTAGTAACGCAGGCTGAACTCTGACAATATGGAAACAAGACATTAAAACATGATGACGCTGATCATTAAGGCTATGTACTCTTAGAGAATGGATTTAAACACTGCTCTAGTCTTGGTGAAAACTACAGTGGCACATGAAGAATTCTTTTCCCTTCTAATTTAACAGTATTCTGCTGCATTTTTCAAAGTAACTTTTACAAAGACATCCAAAGTAACTATTTGGGAGTTAAAGAGGGAGCGTTTGTCTGTGTCTGGGGTGAAATATTGTCACAGTGAGTGAGGAGAGGATCCATAATGAGGAGACAGAAGCAAGCTGCCAAACTACACTAATGTTTACTCCCAAAAACAAAAGCTCAGAGGTGTGTATATGAAGCAAGCTCCACATACCAAGGCTACTTTTCCATTACCTGCATTCAGGAAGAGCCCTCACATGAAGCTGCTCATCATCTTGTTAATTGAACTCAGGACCTGGGAGCATCTGACCAATCACAATCGTGGATAAATGTACCAGCAGCAGAAGAGACTTATCAATATCACAGCGCTGTTATTAAGAGGTGGGAAATAATGATGGATTAAAATCAAGTATTTTATTCAAGTGACGTTTAAAAGACTTTTTATTATTCTCGCAGAGAACGTAGGCCTACTGATGATCATCAGGGAAACAAAAACTGTTGATACCACTGACAAACTCAAGGTCCACACACAAAGTTCTGAGGGATCTTCCAGGAGTGGTGACACTATTTTCTGGAGAACTGATTGGTCAGCAGTGATTTCAAACTTTAAAGCACACAGACACAGACATGGAAACGCTGGGGAAACAGAATCAAGGCAAGAAACTGAAATATATCACAAAAATGGAAACAGGAACCCAAAAACTCGACAACCACAGGAATCTAAAACATCAGATGCACCAGACCAAACTCTGTGATATTAAACAAGAACCCACCCAAAAACAGCTGGAACCATTTTCAAACATTTTAACCTTCATTTAACCAGGAAACATGAAAATCTCTTGAGATTAAAAATCTCTTTTACTGAGAAGGACAGCAGTACCATCATAACATACTGTACAAATCCACACACCAAGTACAAATACAGTTAGAAGTGAGTCCTTCTGCCTGTACACTCTGAGACCTGGTTGATAGATAATGTCGACACTACCCAACTGTCTTTTTGGACAGCTCTGCACAGACAGCTCTTTGCTTTAAGAGCAAATGACTGAATGTGTCAAATGCCTTGGCTAGGTCAGTAAAAATGGTTGCACTGTGTTGCTTGTTAGGAATCGATGAAATCATTTATCTCTTGCTCTTGTAGTTATACTGCAAATCTTCCTGAAGCCTGCTTTAAATCTTATTTACAGTCTGGAAGTATTTAAGGTGTTCACTAACAGAACTAAATCACTTAGAAATGATTATTTAAAACTGATGGATCCCCACCTTTAAAGATGGGATGAGAACAAAAGCAGATGGTTGGAATTTCATTGGTATCCAAAGACAAAGATGAATAACTATTGGGGCACTAAAATCAGCAGCTAGCCTTAAAAAGAAAGGCTCCAAATTGAGTCACTGGGTTAAAACTAAATGAGTGGTCTTCCAGAGGATTATCAGAGAACGCAGCTGAGGAGAGATAATAGGAAATATTTATTTAGATGTAAGATCTATTTAATTCTTCATACAATAAAATGCCCAGTCTCCACATTTAAAGAAAAATGTATCTAATGCTTCCAGATAATGATAAAACTCCACTGCTGGCTGCTTTGGTTAGTTATTTTTTACCATAAAAACTTTAATCTTTCTGACAACAACGACTCAATCCGGTGCTACTCCTTGTTCAAATCTGTGTCATGAAAAGTTGTGATTGATGATGTCAGTCGGCGTCTGCTGTTTTGTATTCCAGGACAGGTGAGAGCTGTGAGCTCATTTGTAATGTTGGCTTTCTGTTTGAGAACGGCCATGCTGGCAGCTCTGAGGAGCACAGACCTGATGATAAATGATGACATTCAGTCGCGATGACTTATCATAAACATTTGAAGCCCTTTGAACAAACTACGAATCCTGTCATGTTTCTGATGAGGAACCCTCGCCTGTCAGCGTCCTTGAGCGAGACACTCATCACCCACTTGTTCCTTCATTAAGAGTCTCTCAGGATGAAGACATCATCAGCTAAATACCAAAGTAATAATACTCCAAGGGCACATTGAAGGAAGTATAGGATGGTGCCCATTTATCTCATTTGAGTTCATCTGCACAGATTGCACTAGCGAGCAAATTCTCATTTATTAATAAATTTCTCATTTGGTGCAGTGATTCAGTACAAGGCCTCTAGCAGATTCTTGCTTTTTATGACTTGTGTGTTTCTCTGGTGCATCTGCCACACAGATTATTGTTCAGCTGTGCTGCAGAAGGCGTTCTTCACCACAGTAACCTTCATTTGAGCCAGTAATGAAACTTGTATTTGCAGTTAATCAGGGTTGTATCTGGAAAGTTTTTGACTGAGCAGATTGGTAAATTCTCTACTTTGATTCAGGGCATTGAATTTAATCACAGCGGCAAGAGAACTGATATTCAGTTAATATTCTTGTGATCTTTAAACCCAGCAGCATCAAGGTTATCTCTTTGACTCGAAATCTTTTGTACAGCAGAATAACACGAGTCCCAGAGCCGCCACCTCTTCACAGGAGGTGACTGACATTTAAATCCTCGACCTTATTTAAGGTAAACCATCGCACGTGGTTTTGGTCACGTCTTCAAATATACTCTGTAACAGCTAATTGAGTATGTATAAGCATACATGAACAGATCACACACTGATTTCTGTCTTAATTTGTTCACTGAATACAACCATCTGCTTTTCACAAGGATGAAACATGCCTATATGGGTTCTTTAGTAATTTAGCACTGCACCTCTTTTCCTTATTCATGTCTTTTTATAGTGGTCTTCCTTATAGATGCTTAGTTCTTGGATAATTCATGACTTTAACTCTATCAGGTTTGTCAAAAAAGTTCTTCAAAAAGCTGCAATAAAAAAAGAAACAGTCTTCCACCCCTGCTCAGCTTTACTCAGGAAAGAGATTGCTTTTTTAATTATTTAGAATACTGCCACCTATAATGAATGCTATGTATTAATGGAATGCTTTGTGTTAGTTGCCTCCTCCATAACGCTTCCGTTGAGCAGACTATACAAAGCAAAGATCTCTGAACTAAACTGAGTGGAGGCTGCCTGTGCAGTGCAGATGGCCTCAGCAGTCTGCTCTTATTCATACTTACAATGTATAAATGACGAGTTGTTTCGATTAGATTCTGTAGGACTTGAATTTCCTCACTCGTAAGGTGGCAAGCTCACAGAAAAATACAGCAGACAGTGTGAGACATGGATACAGCTTCCACATGTGAAATTAAAGCTAGCGCAGACGGCCATGTGGAGTAAAGAACGGAGGACCCAAGCGCTGACGAACGGAAACATAGAACAGAACTTTTAGAAGTTATAACTGAAAGCGAGCCTAAACTGGGGAAAACTGAAAAGTAAACATGAAAAACCTTAAACATGGAAACCTGGCGAAAATACATAAATATCTGCAAGCATGAAACCTTGAAAACATGGCATGAACATAACAGATGACCTGACAAAGGATGAATGAAAACTCACAGACTATATACAGACAGGAGGTGATCAGGGGAAGTGGAAACGCACGGGGAAACAGCTGAAACGGGGGAAGCAAAACTAAACACACTGAACATGGAACACAAGACATTCAAATAAAACAGGAAACATGGAGCGAGGTAAAGGAGCAAGAGAGATTGAAACTACAGCGGCCACGAAAAAGACGTGATGGGCTGAAGAAACATAGATGCAGATGACAGACAGAGGAGACATGTAAACAGAAAGGGGAGGCACCTGGACCAGACAACACGGGAACAAGTTATTCTTTGCTTTGGTTATATGTTTAGTTATTTTTAATACCAACTAATAGAAAACTAAAACATCCCAAACACAAAGAATTCACAAAAAGACGATAACCTCTAAATGCTGGGTCACAGACCGAGCTCCCTGACGACCTTCTCACGGCGATACCTCAGACTTCCTGTCCTGCAGAAGTCTAATAGCCCTTATTCCTGACCTCTGTAAATAGTCTCCAGATGATTATATGGGTTCATGTCAAAATAACACATTAAGTCTGGTTTAGCCATTTTTGCTTACTCTAGTGTCCCAGTATCTCTGAGCATGCAGTTTCACAGTCAGGTCCGCTCCTCATGCTGCTTTCACCTTTAAGTGGTTAAAAAAATGATCGAAAGCTTGAACCTAGTGAGTGATGTCACAGTGGCTATGCCAATCTTTTTCACTGTCTCTGATAAATATTATATATACTCGGATATTAGTCGGTAAGTCCAGTTCAGCTCATCTTAAGTTGACTAGAAACAAAATGCTTCTATTTTGTGACACACGATAGTTTATTTTAGAGAAACAGCTTGTTGTGCAGGGTCGCCGGGCTAGACTCCAAACTATTTGTTTCCTCATTTGGTCACAGAAAGTATAGAAATGAAATAGCTAGCAGTTAGTGCATACAGATTCAATGTTAGACGTCTTCATTGTGTTCACCAATCCAGGCCAAGGTGTGCTTCTGTTTGCCTCAGCACTCTTCTTTTACTCTTTCATGGTTTGGGCAGCATTGGGCAGTGCCTGGAACATGCTGTGGCACAACAGTATAACTTTGAAACAGTGCGTTAAGAGGTGACAAGCTATTTCCACAACTGACTTTTCACAAGCGAAGCATCCCAGTCGCATTGGTTGGGCACAGATAGAGATCCCAATACATGCTTATCCTGCCAGGACATGGAACACTGGACTGTGCACGAGCACAGTACACAGTGATCGCACTAGTCGAGTGAACCAGACGCTGGTGGTGCCCGGTGTTCTGGCCGAGTGTGAGCACGCCCTAAAGAATCAGAGCATGTTGGCATGACGTGTCAGTGAAGGTTACTAAAGTGAGTAAAGTGTGTAATGGTGTGAGATGCACTGAGTTAAAGTTAAATCGACATGCATGCCTGCAGATGTCACGAGGCTCTAACAGTAATCATGTCTTTCACACTTGACGACTGAAGGCTTGAAAAGAACGAACAAGCAAAAAGTGCAGCCGATTCTGCTGTGATCACAGAAAAGAACACATCATTGTCCAGAAACTTACCAACTGCGCGCTAATTATCGGGCCATTTTTTGCACAATCAGCTTCCATCACCTCAAGCCAACCATTATATTTCCTGTCAGATTGTCCTTGAGGCAAGACAGTAAAACTGTAATTATGTACATAATGCATATTCACAGATAGACGCATGAGTTAACACCGCCCGGCTGAGCGAGAGGCAGCTTTGATCAGTGAAGCTGATGACCAGCTCACACAACTAATCTATGTGTTTCCCAGACTGCTGCTGTCAATGGATAAATGCTCCCGGGGGCTGTCTGGACTGTAAACAACACTTTAATAGTACAATCAATCTTTAATACCACAATCGCCTCTTTAATAAATAACTTTGCAATGAAACAGCGGATTGAGATCCAGCAGGTGGCCTGACCTGCAGGTAGCGATGCATGTAAGGTAAAAAGGAGAAATGAAGGAGGAGATCGAAGAAGAATAACGGCTCGTGGGGAGAAAACACATGAGAGGAATGGGAAGAAAAGGCAAAGAAAAACCTCGGAAAGAAGTAAAAGTAATAAATAGAAACAGAGTGAGCGAGAGAGACGATGCAAATGAGTAACAGAAAAGAGAGCTTAAAGGAAGAGGAAATTAAGCCTCATAATAAATAGCACTGAGATGAAAAGGAAAGCGCGAGTTATTAGGCAAATGTTTAAAGTAAGCAGAAATAATCCTAAATACTCACATGAACCGATATGTTAATAAGTTGCATTTTTACTTAATGAATCAGCAGGAGGTAGAGGGCCTCAGGTAGGAGATGAGCAGAGAGGAGAAGAAACTAGGAGAAGAAAAGTAAAGAAGAGCAGACGAGTCGAGGAAAAAAAGAGAAGCAACCGATGAGAAAAATACAGAAGAGGAAGAAATGGAAAAGAGAAGGAGTAATAAGGAGAGGAGATGAAGAAAAAAGCGGATAAACTGTTAGAGAAGAGGAAAGCACTGGGAGAGAATTAATATGACAAAAAGAGGGATAAAAAAAACAGCAAAAAGACAAGATAAGTGGTGAAGTAGCACTGTGTGTGTGTGTGTGTGTGTGTGTGTGTGTGTGTGTGTGTGTGTGTGTGTGTGTTTAAAGAGTGATAAAACAGGAGTTAGTAATCCAGCGAGGGCCGGAGGAAGAGAGGACGTGTGCGTTTCAGACGCCAGAATCAAGTTGTTATTATGATGAAGGGATGTAGAGGAAAAAGCAATCACAGCTGGCCTTCCACCAACTCCACACAGAAGAGAGAAATTGCTATTCCCTTGAGAAACATCAATTTTGTCTGCCAACACACACTTAGCTGCACACACACGCGGACAATGCGCAGTCTGACGGGATGTACCTTTTCGTGGCTGGACCGACACTTCTATACCATCAGAAAGCTTTCTTCAGCAGTGGTCAAAGAAGCATCTTAGCTGGTAATTGCGCATTGAAACTGCTGCAGCAGCAGGCTGGGATCAGCACACACACATTGAGACACTCAGGCGCATTTGAAGTGTTTGGCTAAAGCTCAGCAGTTTCATTGGCTTGTGTTTATTTCTGTCGATACAGAGCTGTCTGCATAAATTGACCACTGGGCAGCCTTGTTTTTATTACTTCATAAATGGATTTTAGGATGTGACACAGGATGTGTGTGTGTGTGTGCGTGGTCACTCCGAGCACACAATGGTGCTTGCTCTGCTACATTTCTTCTGTACCGTAGAGTCTGTGGATGAATGCGCTTTGCTTTGTGTCTGTACTTTGTGCTGGTTTACAGTTTTTAAAGACTTGCACTCTGAGCTGCATTCACCGTGTCTCATCTTCTCCCTTAAGTTTCAAGCTTTGTTTGGAGCGAAGGGTATCGACTGGGATTTCAGCGGCTCAGCTCTAAAGGCTTCCTCCGGGGAAAACGAGAGCGGCAAATGACTGGAAAAGCGAGATTCACCTTAAACGCCCCTTACAGTGAAGGGGAAATTGATCTTTTTGCGCGCTTCCTCCCAAGACTGGAGCGCATACATATGCCTGTTCTGCAGAAACAGAGAAATTTCAGGGGTTGCATCGGGTGTAATGCAGAGGTGGATACACCGGTTAACCTCAGCATCAAAGGGAAACATGGAGCGCACGTTCTCTCACACATCGATAGGCTTCATTAGCTTTTGCGAGTCGATTTCCAAGTTTGAAATGACCCAGAAGTGGGTTTATACGTGTGGTGTTGTAACATCACATCTGTTTGCTCCTGGTCAAGTCATCAGCTCGTATGAGTTCCACAGGATTGAATTCAAATGTACAAGTGAAGCAGGTGGTTTAGAATAGCTTGAAAGCTGTCAGTCAGCTCAGTATTTTGCTATATAATTTCAGCATAAAGGGAAACGTCACAGAACCAGGTTGACTTAAAGTTGAGTAAATAACATACCTGTCACTTAACACTGTTTTTTCCATTAAGAGGCCAATTTGAATTTAACATGGACCAGAACAATAAAAGGAATTTAATAAAAGGAATAAAAGGAAAGTTGGGATTAACTTTTCACAGGTTTCTGTGTCCATCTCCTGGTTAGTGAAGGCCTTTCTGCATGGGCCATGGATATGTGGAAGCTACGGAGAATAAAGCATCATATTAATATTCGTGGTTTATCCTGAGTGGTAGAAATCTAAATATTTCATTTCATGTCACATTCCTGTTAGCTGGTTAATATACTTCATAGAGTCATAGCAGCAGTCACACTGTGAGTTTGTCAACCTAAATTTCTGATACTGTGAAGAGTTTTGTCTCACTGGTTTCAAGCCAACAGCCACCTTTGAGCCTCTTCTCAGTGCTGGTGGACCACTGTTTCGGATCCTAGAATTCCACGTGTACAATGATTTTCATGATAAAGTTATTCCCAACAAACCAAGAACCAAACCAGTCTTTAGTTTCTCATTTTAGGTAATCCCTCAAACCTCAGACATCTATGTCAAACTCACCCAGCTTTTGTGTGGAGGATAATCTTGGATGATGAAAGATGAATCTATCGCAAAGACATAGAAACTAAACATCAGTGTTCCATGTAAGAATCACCAATGTTCTACTTTGATATCCTGTGGCATCTAAAGGGAACTGTGGGAACTTTCCACTAGTACCTGCTCGACTTGACACTACTCGATTGCGGTCATTTTCCATTAAAATTGAGTACCATTGAATGTGTGTGGGATTGTTATAGAAATGTGGATGAAAGTCAAGTGACATCATTTGTATGAGACACAAGCACAAGAATGGAGGATGTCATTGCGATGATATACCTGCTGCTTGGTCTATGGCTTGTTGTTAGACTCGAGGACCGCGCTGTTCAAAAATGCCAGTTTTGGTTTTCTTTAAGAGGACGCTCTCATGAGTTGCTTGGCCAGCCTATAACTTGCCAATCAATGGCATGCAGTCTAGTTGACATTACATTTTAAGATGGACGCAGATTGCTTGGAACTGCGGTAGTACCTGATACCAGGAACTACCACCTAATGGAAAACCCTAAAAACTGAGCGGAGAAGGTACCAGTGGAAAAGCCCTTTTAGTTATTTACTCAGCATTTAGTTCTTGTCAGCAGGTCTTCAACTGTTGCAGTATTACTTACACTGATGATAGCCCCTCCAGGGGAGTTACTGACAATGCCACTCGCTGACAACAGCGTTGCCCTTTTCCCATGCTCCTATTAGTCATTGCTCAAAGACACCATTAGGATGGCAGCAAGCCATCTCAATGCAAATGACTTCTTCTTAAATACTGAAATATCTCAAAACACCTCAAACACAAATCAGAAAGGATCAGAAAGTATTTGATTTGACTATTGAATTTTTAAAATACTCTTTTCCTTGTAGCTGTTTGACTTTGGTTGGTTTGCTTTATTCTTTTCTTTTCTGTGTTTCTTTCAACTAATCCTGAGAGATGTGCGATGGAGTTTTGTCCTTTTGAACATTGCTTCATGCTGCCGGCTTTAGAAGAATAACTTTGCTCCTGGACTGAAAGTTCTTTACTGAGTAGCATATTGACAGGCAGAGGAGAAAAGAAAGAATGTTGCTACTAAACACATCAATATGAAAAGGCAGCACTGAAGAATCAAATGACTCTAAAGGGTTTGTTGTCTTTACAGTTTACCACTGGCAGGGTTAAGTGCCTCGTTCTGTGGCAGACACATTGACAGGCGCAGAAAATAAAATGTATTCCTATAAGGCAGCATTGTGGAAGTAGTTTGAGTTGAATGAGCTGAATGAGCCGTATTACGAGTTTGTGCGCCGATGTGTGGCATTGTGTTGGTTTTTGTGTATTGTGCTGCTGATAAGGCGGCTGTGTCGCTGCATTTCACCGCATTGTTCCTGTGATAAGGAAGCAGCGGAGGGAGACATTTCCTCTGCAGGAGACAGAGATGCTATCAGAGCAGGACAGGGTGGTGAGAACATTAGGTGTTAGGTGGGGGGCTGGTTGTAGGTGTGGCTGGAGTAGATGGGCCGGGAGTGTGCGTGTTCACAGCATGTGATCAATGTGCGGATATAACAGGTGAAAAGTGTGCAGAGGTTTGTAGGTAACAGAAACCATGCTGGAGTAGAGAGCAAACTCTTGCATCCTTCTGCATTGCCATTTTGAGTTCATGATTCCATTTAGACTAATAAACGTGGCTAACTGATGACTGTGAGTGTTAAACTTTGTACATATCTTGTCAGGGTTCACTGATGCAGGACTGATAAAAGTCAAAACAAGGTTTAGTTACAGCAGGCACACCAAGTGAGATATATAAGCATATATACAGGGTGAGCCATTTATATGGATACACCGTAATAACATTGGAATGGTTGGTGATATTAAAGTCCTGTTTGTGGCACATTAGTATATGTGAGGGGGCAAACTCCTCAAGATGGGTGGTGACCATGGTGGCCATTTAGAAGTCGGCCATCTTGGATACAACTTGAAAGAATAAAGTTACGTTGAAACCAAGCACACCATTGTTTTTCTTGTGACATTACCAATAAGTTTGATGTGTCACATGGCCCTCTTCCTATTGAAAAAACAAAAGTTGTATCCAAGATGGCCGACTTCTAAATGGCCACCATGGTCACCGCCCATCTTGAGGAGTTTGCCCCCTCACATATACTAATGTGCCACAAACAGGACTTTAATATCACCAACCATTCCAATGTTATTACGGTGTATCCATATAAATGGCCCACCCTGTACAGTGAAGGGAGGGAAAGGGGCTCCAGGGAATGCAAGGGAAAGTCCAGGGTAGGGAAACATCCACACTCCTCTTCACACAATCAGTGACTCAGAAGACTCCACAAAAGGGCTCACTCATCCTCACGAGATCCACAAGGGTAGGTAATAGGCAGGGGTCCAGGGAGGTTTGTACAGAAGAGAGATAAATCAACGTTGGAGAAGAGCGCTGGGAAACACGAGGGAAATCACTAGGAGAGCCAGGGCGATGCTGACGGGGGTTAGCACAACGATCCAGTGAAGACCCATGCTCTGCCAAGACCTTAAGTAGGCCAGAGGAAATCACTGGTGATGAGCGGCAGGTGAGTCATGACACACAGGTGAGGGCTGAGGCGGGGACCAGAGCCTGACTCCGCCCTGGTGAGTAGGAGTGAGAGAAACAACAATAACACCCAGAGAGACCTGTGACCATGACACAGCTCATCCTTTCTAGCAAAAGGCTCCACAAAAGGACCAATAAAATCTTCTTTTTTAAGTGCTAGCTACCCAAAGACAGAATTTACTTTCCAGAAACTGTAGGTGAAAAGCAGAGTGCATATGTTCCTGGGTTGTGTAGTATTTAAGTGTGTCTAATGAAACTGAACATTTTGTTGGAGATTATGTATCGGATGTTCAGGAGCAGGACCACGCCTCCAAACACGCTCCTTCCAGCTGTCATCTATATAGGTCCCCCTAGTTCTGCCAGCTGATCGTTCTCGTTTTCGTGCCCCACCCATCCTCCCTCCCTCCTTCTTCTCCATTCTTCAACTTCTTCACTTCTATTCAGTACATGGGGATCTGCCAGGCCCGGGAGCCGTCGCCAGTCCCCTTCGAGGCCTTCCCCAAACCGCAGCTCAATTCATGTCAAAGCATCACCTTTACCTACTAGAGCGCTGTCAAACTTAAAATGAGGATGTGGGTCCAGCTAGTGAATTAAGTAATTCATCTGATTCCTTTGCTGTAGTTCAATGGAAAGTTGGAAGTGGAAATGATCTCACTGATAATGTAAAAGTGACCCAAAGCCCACTAAGATAATGGTACATGAGCAATGAAGCGTATCCCAGTTACCATCAGGTATCCTGGACAGGTGTGATACCACAGTATGATATCAAGATATATAACTAGCACAGCACTTTTGCAAGATTTTAGGAGATTTTTTTCATGTATTTGCAAATGTGTTTAATTTAGGATTTCTTTTTAACCAAAAAGCTTTCCATGGATTCAGTTTAAAAAAATCCCCCATAAATAATCATGTTTTGTTATTAGCCCTTTAAATGCAGCTTTTCCCAACAGATCCCAGTTCTTATCCCAGTCCTATTCTCCGAGTAAACGCTGCCTCTTGTGTCTTTTCAGAGAGCCAAAGCCCAGGAGTATTTTTCTTTCCCCTGGAAAACAAACCCTAAATGTGGACTCCTACTGTTTCATTTCATTTGCATTCACTTATTATCTTCTCCATGTGATGTGGAAGTAATGCACCTGCAGTCACCTTAACATTAAAGTGCCTGTATTCATTTTTCTTGTTACATTGCTCCAAACCTTACCTTGTACAAAAACAAGAAGTTTTATTCACAAATCATAAAGGCCATGAAATAAACACAGATGCTTCCAAGTTTGTTGGCTGAAGCTTCTGTGACCACGTGTCCAACTGTCTCATTTCTTTTGCTTTAGAAGATTAAATGTGATGTATAAGTAAAATTATTTTCTTGCTCAGTTCTCTTTTCAAGTGTTCATGCTATCTGTTCCTGAGCTTGAGTTCTGTCTTTGGATGTTTTAATATAGTCCTTCCCATGGGCCAAGGATGACACGCTAACATTTTCTTTCAAAATAATGTAAAAAGGCAGCCATAGCTGTGAAGTTCCTGTTGGACACAGAGCTTAACCAAATTCAACCAACCATGATGCTGTCATATAGAAACAGTTTACAAGACTGTGTTCTTCCAATTTCCCATCACTCTTTGGATTTGAAACATGGATGATGAAATTATGACTCAACTCAGTTTCAATGTTTTCTCTTAAGATAATATAGAAGTGACCTGATTTTTTATGAATGTTTTTAACACTACGCTACAGTGTATATATATATATATATATATATATATGTTTGTGTGTGTGTGTGTGTGTGTGTGTGCGTGCGCGCGTGTGTGTGTGTACATAAACTTGTATCTGTAATGCTGCATATGAACATTTGATTGGATTCTTTTCCTGTTTCCTGTCTTCTGCAGTCCAACAAATAGAGTTTGACTGTAAAATACAGCAAACACACAACATCTGGCACATCATCACAGAGTGTCGTGTTGGTTTAAAAAAAAGAAAGTCAACAATTGGCATTTGCTATCCAGCTGTGAGCCACTTTAGTCTGATCTCATGCTGTGCACATGCCCAGTGTAATTTTCCACACAACAGTTTGTCATAGAACAAAAAGTATTCGTAGCAGTGTGCTGTGACCATGCCACGGCTCTCATCACTTCATCCTCTGTCTATTCATTATTACATATAATTGTTCCATCTTCATATGTTTCAGTTTTTTGCTGGAATTCTGGTTAGATTTAAGGACTAAGACTAAGTGGTTGGGTGCATGACAACATAATGGCTCTTTCAACAGCAAAGATGAAGTATGCATATTTTGATATATGATATAGCTCAAATGAGAAGAAAGGAGTGATTCTCTTAAATCTCAGATAGAGACTTCAGCAGAAACCAGTTTACAATTTGGATTTGAGAGACAGACGCCCCTCTACTTTTACGGTTTGTTTTTGATAAAGCTTGTATTCAAGGCTAGAACAGGTGACCGTGAACCTTCCTGTAGTCATGCTGCTGTAGTTTCAGACTGCTGTGATGCACTGAGCAGTTCTTTTCACTTTCCTGATATTTCTATACCACTGCTCCATGTCTTTAAATCCTTGTCTTCTCTCTCCCCTAACCTGTGATTTGCCCTTTTTCCTTATCTTCTCTTTCCTATTTCCTCATTGTCTCTGTGCCCCCAGCCAGTCACAGCAGCTGGCTGCTCCTCCTTGAGCTTGGTTCTGCCAGAACTTTCTTCATGTTAAAGGGGAATTGTTTGATTGTTGGCGTTTTTTTCTGAAAACTGTAGGATTTTTACGTAACAGTATAAATCACCTTGAAGCAACGCAGTTATGATTTGGCGCTATATAAATGAACTGGAAAACTAAATCTGTATTTAGCTTTTTCTATAGGAGTGTGTACAACTAATAATGATTGTTAAATGATCCAATTTGAAACAGGCGATCAAAATGTAAAACACTGCCACTAAAAGTTGTGTAACTCAACTAAACGCCATCCATGTTATAAATACGCTTCTAGAAAGTCCTCCTGGGCAGAAATATCTGCCGGATGTCTGCCAGGTAAAATCTAAAAGGTGTGGGGGGATGTGTAAAGGTAACGCTACCCCAGCCAGCCCCACTTTCAGCTCCTCTTCAAGCAGCTTCATTGGAGCAGACAGAGGTTAAGCACCTTGCTCAGGGGCACTTCAACACTATTTACTGAGACAGAGCAGCTTTGGCTGATTTCCCCTGCCATATCGGAGCTTTGAACTGTGACCTTCCAATCACAAGCCCACTTCTCCAGGCCTTGGGGCTGAGAGTGAACCCCACCCCTCCCAACCAGACCTGATTAATGTAAGAGGGTAAAGTGGATGAGACAGAAGAGGTAGAGGTTATTCTTCCCCCTCTGTCTCGTTGCTCTCTCTGTCTTGTTGTATCTATCTGTCTTTGCCACAGGCTACTCTGTATTATAGATGTTCACTATATGTAGCTTTCCCTCAACATGGATTAAAAGTTCATTTAATCTAAGCTCTCTCTCTCTCTTTGTATACGTGTGACTGTTTTGTTTCACTGAATCCTGAAGGCAGTGTGTTACTATGTTCATCCTGGTTAAACCAGGAGGTCAGCTCCTGTCAGCCTCCCCTCTGGTTTGGTTGGGGAGTAACCTACATGCAGACATGTTTGAATGCAGCGCAGGGTCCTGTTTGAAGTATGTATCATGAAGTTCAGCTGCTTTGACTTCTGCTCCTGCTTGAGGCTTTAAAATAATAATGTCATTCCTTAACATTGCATCTCAATGATGTGACTAGCAAAACATGGCCTGCACTTAAAATTGCCGCAAAGGCAAACACGACTGAAATTTAGGAAATGTTTTTCTGCTTGTGGTTTGTAGCCTCTAAACCAGCACGACAGAGAGGCAAGCATTGTGCTTTGACCTTCTGGGGACTCTTTTCTCTAGCAGGTGATTAAAAATGGTCAGCTGTCTTTGCTCATGTCTGTTTGCAGCCCGCCCAAAGTCACCAGATGTGAATAACAATGTAAATAAATGTTCTCAGATCTCTGCGATCATGTGTGAGATCAAGCAAACATGCTATTACTTAGTCTTAGGACACATTTACGTCATAATTTTAAAAGAACTTACTCTTATGAATGTATGCATTTATGTCTTCACTGTCTTAAACCCATTTTTATTCTTTGGCTTCTGGTCTCAGCCAGACTTAGTTTTTCTTGTAATAAAATTAATTATCAATTAATTAATTAATTTCTCATGTCTTATGTATTTTTATTATTTAGTCCCAGTGCACAACACTTTGCGTCAGCTGTGGTTGTTTTAAAGTGTTTTATAAATAAAGATGATGATGTCTGTACCCTATTTCCTCCTTAACAGGTGGGTCAGTCTCAACAAAACTTTCACAAATGCAGCGACTGTTAATATCTATGTTCTAAAAAAACATATATTATGGAGCTCATCATGAAGAGCAATGTTACATTCTCTGTTTGCATTTGTTTCACGTGTCCCTGTCACATGTTTGATGTACGTCTAAAATTTCATGAATCAGAATTTTGTTTTAATCACGTTTAAACATGGAATAAGGAACTTAAAAAGTGCTGCAGGCTCTGCTGAAAAATCATAATGAAGATGAGAAACAAGCACTGTTGGAAGCAAACGGAGCCACCACCTGATCTGAAGGGTAATTTTCTGGTGTTTTCTTCTTTCTGTAAAATTACAAAAACATTTATATCCCCTGAAAAACGTTCATTAAATTTCAACAGAACCAGCGTTTGTACACTGCTTCTACTGGAAGGTTTTGCCTGTTGAATGTTAGCATGTTGTTTTGGATATTTGCTGATGTGATATTTTAAAGGTGTTGACTAAACAACATAGTAGAAAATAACTTGTGCAGTATCATTACTATAGCTTATAGAAAAACCCAAATTTGTGATTCACACACCGTTGCTGCAACATAACATCCTCATTTCCAGGAACCTTAGACGGCTGACACTTTTCTGCAATAAATCATGTCATTTCTACCAGTGAAAAGGCTTCAGTCAATAGGTGAAGGCCTATTTCTCTCATATCCAGAAAGCAGAGACCTCAGACAGAAACTATTGAAGAGTTGAAGTGAGACCGAATGAGGCAGCGAGATGGAAAGCTGTTCTGTTTTCCATCTCCCCTTCATATCGATTTGCTCTCCGTTCTGCTGCCGCTGCCCTTGAGACTTCTGTCCCTAACTGATACTTGACTGTGTTTTATCACAGTGGTTACGGTAACATTTAAAGCCATAAATATCACGAGATACAAACACAACACTACACAAGACAAATTCCATGGAAGTTTAAGCTCTCCAGTCACACAGAACAGGACGCAAATGGTTAATGGCTTCAATCACCCAATCACACACATTACTAATGTTCACACTGCATCAGGAGCAACTCAGGATTTAGTATCTTGCCCAAGAATACTCTGACATGCAGACCGGGGGAACTCGGGGTTGGTAGATGAGCATCTCTTTCTCCTGAGCCACAGTGTGTGTGTGTGTGTGTGTGTGTGTGTGTGTTTAAGTCAACCATGGTCCAATTTAAAGGAGAGAGTGGAGTGCTAAGTTATTAGCTAACACTAACAAATCTCGGTGAAGAGCATCCATAAGCTGTATGGGGGCAGCTTGCTAACCACACACACAAACCTGCTAACTGGTGCTTTATAAAACCGTAATAAAATATCAACATTTCACTTATGGAAGCTGAGGCATGCATTTGCTCTGTTAGTTAGGTAATTGCAATTAATCCCACAAGAATCCCAAATATTTAGTCAATAATTGTATAAAAATGCATTAAAAAACAGCATTGGAGCGCTAACAGGTCCCGTTCTCCAGCAGACAGCTAGAGCCCAGCTGTCATCTCTCAAAGCAGCCATGGCATCAATAATGTAGAAACTGAAACCTTCATCTAATTTAAATGGATGAGTTTTCACAGAATTTAGCCCCATAAAGATGTCACAAGGGGCACAGCTACTTTTTAAACCGGGCTCCAAACATATGTATTTCTGCAGTACATTTTTACGAAGACCGATTGGCTCTTTGAATCTCCAGTGATCGTCTGAGGAACTGCAGCGTTTGCTCTCTTTTGTGTGCTTGGCTTTTTTTTTTCAGCCCCAAAAGGTCGCTGCTTGGTGTGACGCTAATGCCCCCAAGTTCCCATTAATCCAGTGCACACAGCAGACAGCAGAGTTATTATTTGCCTACACACCCAGAGACCAACTGTCCCTGTTCTGATGGACTTTCTGTGTGTTAATGAGTTTGTCTGAACAGTGCTGCTTTTCACAAGCCTAATGCAAGACACAGTTAGTTACTGCACTTCTGGAAGGAAATTTTCCAATTAATTTACCAGAACCAATTAGCTTTGGAACTCGGGGGCAGCTGTCCTCTTAGCCCAGCTGGGAATCGTATCTGTTTGAGAAATAAATAAATCATCACATCACTGTGAGTTTTGTCTAACTTTTCAGTCTCACTGCGAACTTATTTAAAAATAATGTTGAAGGGATTCTGGAATGTCCTCCAACATATTAAGCTTATAAGTCAGTGTATCTTTGGATGCATTAAAATATCAAAAAAACCTTTTGGTCCACATTTTCTGTGGTTTTTCAAACCAGACAGTCTGAGTGCTGCTCACTGACCACGTGCTGCAGACTGCAGTGATGAGCCTGTAATGGAACTATCACCCTCTGAGAGCAGATGGAGAGCGCAGAGGCTCTGAGAACTCATGCAGGTGTGTTGTGTCTGCTGCGGTGTGTAATGCATGTTTGTGTGTCTGCATCTCACGGTTAAAGTGAAAGAGAGGCAGAGACAAAGGCCATACGTACAGGCATGCTTCTCTGGCCTCTCTGAAACCGAGCTTAAAGGGGTTATCTGGCGTTGGTGGTGGGGGTCAATCTCTCTTCCAGTCTATTTGTTTTCCTTTTTCATCTGCACCACCTGTTCCTCCCTTCTCCCGTGGTCTTTAATCTTCATCCCCCTGCTGCAGGAGGTCTGAGAGCCCCCTTCGGGTCCTTAGCAGGGGGTCCGTGTTAAAAATGAACCTTCATGACTGGAAAATTAAGTGAAAAAATACTTTGAAATTCACTAGGCTGTAATTCATGTTATTTTTTAATGTTTTTTTTTAATTACACCTACACTCACAGTATGAGACTGATTATCATCCTTTGATACAAATGTTTGATGTTAACCTAACACAAACCCGAGCTGCTGAATGTATAAGAGCTCAAAAAGTGACAGTTCTGGAAAGTGGCATGCATTCAGATCTACATGAAATATCACTTTTACTCTACAAACATATAAACAATAAAGGTGACTTAGAGTTGGAATCATCCAAGCAAAAAGTCAACGTCCTTATTTTATAATCAGAACAGTACATAAAAGTGTAACAGCAGAAAGTCGTCTTATTTTGGAGTTCATGGTTGGAGGCTGAGAGCCCGACAGGCAGTGTTTGCTGCTCGTCATTCCCCATCTCTCTCCTTTCCACTTCCACTGTCGCTCTTAAAAGGAAGGGGTAAAATATGCAAAAACATGCTCTGTGCTCGGTTAATGACAAGAGGAAGCGGCAGATACTTTTCAGACAAAACCATCTGCAAGAAAATAAATTCACTTTCAGATTCTGGTTTAGATAAATTTCACAACAGCCTCATGTTTTGTTTCTTAACTGCAACAATTAAGCATTTTGAATTTACAACAGCTGTTTCATTCAGCTGTTCGTTCTCTTAGTGCCTTCCCCTCGATGCGCTGCAATATTTGGAGCCATCTATCATGCCAAAGCAAGTTAAACAAACTTATAATTATTTACCTAATGTCTTATTAAATTATTCTTCAGACTGCAGTGTTTCTGTGCTGCAGAACACTGGGCAAATAACTGAAGGAATACCAGTTCTCTGTTGTGTTTTACAACAGGAAATTTATGTTATACAGACCAAAGGATTTTAATCTGTTTTTCTTTTTGATGCCTTTTTGTTTGCTGACCACTTTGGAAATATGAACCTCAGACCCACAGACAGCAGACATTCAGGTTAGAGGTGAGGATTCATGTGCGTTGTCGGTTTTTAAGTTAAAACCTTGAATTTAATTGGAAAAAATCGGCAGATGAAGAGTTTTGTTACAACAGTCCCCCCCCCCATCTCGCGGCATCTGCAGAGTGTTTGTAGTGCAGCAGCTGTGAGGAAACGTGCATTTATTAGCACACAACATGAAGTCTGTGATGATTCAATATAGAAATCAATAGATACCCCATCTACTTGCCTAATAACATTAGCTTTGAACATATGCATTCCCGGCCATGCCTGCTCTCCTTCCGAGGACATCGCTGTGGGCCAAAGCTTCACCATATCCTCGTCTTAAATTGAGTTTTCATCTTGAATTCACCCACAGTGATGAACATGAAAACTCTGATCTTCACCTCCTTTTGTACACACAGAATAACTCCAGTGCATCCCCGGACACACATGCATACACAGTTAACCTTCTTAATTCAGCGACAGTGGAGCAGAATGATGCAGTATGGCCCAGAGCAACTCTCAATCAGTGGAGTTCAAGTGATTAGATGAAGCCGGCAGCAGTGTGACAAACGGGGCTGACGGCCGGCCTCGGCCTGCGCCCCCGAGAGAAGAGCAAAGGCTGCAAACGTTTCCCCAAACTGTCAGGAAACATGCAGATGACAGACGGAGGGAGTGGACGCTTCGTGCTGAAGACGTTCTCCTCTGTGATACAGACACATTTAAATCATTCCATTTAGGCTAATAAGGATTGTTTCTTACATGATTAATTAAACACCAGGTGGAGCGGAAACTCCACCCTAAAGGTACGGATAATTTATACGATGATTTTTATTAAAATGTTTGAAAAAGTGGGGTCTTACTTCCCCCGCTCCCCCGTAATCTTTTACATATTCACTTAGTCTCCAGATCCATGAGAATTGATTTGTGATGTACAGTATATTAAGATCCAGAAGGATTTTCCTCTTTTTAATTTTGTTTTCAATTTGATATGTATTTTCCAATTTTGTAAAGAAACCTCATGAAAATTTATGGATCCAAATTCAGATTGTCTCCAAAGGTTAATCACTTCGAAGTTAGTTTCAATTTTGTTAAAATAACATTCAAATGTGTTTGTATCATTTTCAGTAATGATGTTAATAAACAAATAAAAACTAAATTTAAAAGAAATCTGGCAAACTGAGCTGCATAATCCCCTTTGTGTAGCACAGGAAGTTTATTCAGAAATTATCATTTTACATGAAGGGAAACTTGCAAAAATGGGGCAAAACTGCTTGTTTCTGGTTATTGAGTATATCTTAGTTTAATTCAGTTTTATTTATGTAGGTCCAAATCACAACAACAGTCACTTTAAGGTGCTTTATATTGTAAGGTAGACCCTACAATAATACATACAGAGAAAAACCCAACAATCATATGACCCCCTATGAGCAGCACTTTGGCGACAGTGGGAAGGAAAAACTCCCTTTTAA
>NW_024583164.1:0-61087 GCF_018398535.1 Haplochromis burtoni | reverse complement strand
CAGGAAGAAACCATCCTGCAGAACCAGGCTCAGGAGGGGCGGCCATCTGCTGCAACCGGTTGGGGTGAGAGAAGGAAGACAGGATAAAGACATGCTGTGGAAGAGAGACAGAGGGTTAATAACAGATATGATTCAATGCAGAGAGGTCTGATTAACACATAGTGAGTGAGAAAGGTGACTGAAAGGAAAAACTCAATGCATCATGGGAATCCCCCAGCAGCCTACGTCTATTGCAGCATAACTAAGGGAGGATTCAGGGTCACCTGGTCCAGCCCTAACTATATGCTTTAGCAAAAAGGAAAGTTTTAAGCCTAATCTTAAAAGTAGAGATAGTGTCTGTCTCCCGAATCCAAACTGGAAGCTGGTTCCACAGAAGAGGGGCCTGAAAACTGAAGGCTCTGCCTCCCATTCTACTTTTAAATACTCTAGGAACAACAAGTAGGCCTGCAGAGCGAGAGCGAAGTGCTCTAATAGGGTGATATGGTACTACAAGCTCATTAAGATAAGATGGGGCCTGATTATTTAAGACCTTGTATTAGGACTAGTATTTTGTTTTTTATTTTTTTTTTTTTTTTTTTTTTGTGTCCCGTTTGGATCTTTAGCCATCAGAATTGTTGTCTTAAGGCCAAGAAAGATGCCAAGCGGATTTATTTTACCAAGTGGATCATCATGGCCTTGCCATATTGGTCCATTTGATTGACCTTTATTATAATTATGAATTTATTTTATTTTCAGTTGCTACAAACGGGACAGACATGACTGGGGGATAGGACAGGGAGAGAAGAATGAAAGAAAGAGAGGGAGAGAGAGAAAACCAAAGGGGAGAAGAGACGGTGAGAAGGGGGGGAAGAAAGAAAAAAACAAACAAACAAAAAAAACAAACACCTGGGTCACCTGTATGGAGAGAAAAAAAACAGAAGAGAAAGCAAACAACAAAGAGCAACATAATAAAAAAAACGGCACCATCACAATAAACTAGCTAGCAGTAGATATCAGTAGATACTAAATAATAAACGATATTGTGCAGCACGCAAGATAGACAGCGCACAATGTGCTTTGAGGCAGCAGCCAAGAAAGCTGTAGTCCGCGTCTGTGAATACCCGTGTGTACACCTGTGTGCATACCTGTGTGGATCAGCATGCTTGATTCCAAAGGTTTCTCCATGTAACGATCTGCTAGGGAGTGTGGGGGGGCCACAGCCCCGTCCTCCAGGGTATGAAGCAGGTATGGAGGAGATCAAAACTCCAGACATCCAGAGGCCCCCAGAACACAAGAGACCAAGGAAGACCAACAGAGGGGCAGCCGCGCCACTGTCTCCAGAAAGAGCTGAGGAGAGTCCCAGATGAGGGCTCACTCAGCAGCCGCGGAGCAGAAGCCAGGGGGAGTTGCAGTGACGCGCCCGTGAGCTCCGCCGGCAGCCAGCCTGCCTGAGTGACCGAGCCCCAGGCCGAGAGGCCGGGGGCACCCCACCTCCGAAGTGGCCCGAGCGAGCCCCAGGCTCCAGGCCCCGATAAGCGGCCGCCAAGGAGTGAGCCGGTGTGTACCTCGGACGCCCACCCCGGACACAAAGAACCACCAACGCACCGATGTCTGAGGGAGTCCGCCACTGGCAGGGGAAGTGGTGGTAGGGGGAGATAGGCCTCCAAACCTTGGAGGGCCTGAGATGTCCCCAGAGAGGTGGCGCCTGATACCCAACCTGACATATAGACACAGACATACAGGCACACACAGATACAAACATCCATTCCCACCCTCATGCTCTCATATGCACTTACTCCACACTCAACCAACGTGGAGACAGACATAAAGAGACGCTGTACACACGATCACACTCCCCAAGCGTACTCTACAACCGGGTCTAGGTACCCTTGCCCCTGGAGGGGGGAACTGCACCCAGACCCAGGTGGTGTTACCCTTTTCCCTGCGGTGGGGGGAGGCAGACCGCCCCGACTCCGCAGCAGCAGGGAGGCCCCACACTCCAGACCGCAGTCGGACGGCCAACTCCTCCTCCTAGCCCCCCCGCTCCAGCAGGCTCGCAGAGAACGGGGGTGAGAGAAGACTCCAAACCTCCCTCCACCCGCTCATTGTAGTGTTGATGCATGTGTGTTCTAAGGTGCATTTAAAACCCAGGAGGGCATGGAGCTACCTGCCAGAGAGCAGCAGGTAAGCGCATGGTCCCTCCTGCTAGCCCTCAATGTCTACGTGTATTTAAACATTGAGAGGTGGGCAACGACGCCAGGGGTGGAGGTGTACACCCTGATGGTAACTTTGGACTCCGTGTATCGTGCCCACCCCCAAGATCCTATATGTATGTGTAATGAGAGTGTGAGTAATGTGAATGTCTAAGTTGTGGGATAAAATTGAGGCAGAGGCAGCCAGAAGGGGACAGAGGGGGGGTAGCCTCCTCTGCACCCTGGTGACATACCCCTACTCCAAGGCCCTGCATGTGTGGGTGGTTGTGGTGGAGCGGGAGAGGGAGGCAGCTGGAGATGGGGAGGGAAGGAGGGAGGGGCAGGTGACCCCTCCCTGGGGCCAGCTCCCCCGCTGACCCCAGTATGCACTCCCATACTCCGCGACCCGCCAGGGAAAGGGGGCCCAGGCCATGACCAGGGGCCTGTTATTAGAGCAGGAGCCAATGAAGGGAAGCCAATTCTGTGAGAATCTGCTCTCCTCTTTCATAGTTCTCGCCTGATCAGGACTGCTCTCTTTCTAGTCCCTGTCAGGACTCTTGCTGCAGCATTTTGGATTAACTGAAGGCTTTTCAGGGAGTTTTTAGGACATCCTGATAATAATGAATTACAGTCGTCCAGCCTGGAAGTAATAAATGCATGAACTAGTTTTTCAGCATCACTCTGAGACAGGATATTTCTAATTTTAGTTTCAGTTCTCCCCCTTTACAGTGTTTCAGGCAAATTAAAGGTGTTTTGGGATGTCTAAAAGAACTAATGACTGAATGATTGTCCCTCACACTCTTCTTAACTAGAGCAGACATAGCAAATGCAGGTAAAAACTCAACCTCACATTTGGTCCTTTTTTTGTTGGTGTTGTGTATTTTGAATGGGAAGCAAACAAAACAGCAAGAACACTAAAAGTATGATGAAATCGCTGTGCCTCAGAGTACAGATAACTTTGCCAACATCCCGTAAGGAAGTATTCTAGTAAACCTTGAATGGAAAGTATGTGTTGTGGACGTGGTTACATCAAGTCAGTGTCCAGTAGTCTAAAGTGTGCATCTCCTGTCTGAAGCATTTGACAAAATATTGTCATTACTGAGATTTCCTATATAGCATGCAATGTGTATCCTGGTGGCTGGTTCTGCATAAAGGGAAACACAAAGTGTAAATCCCTGCAGGACAGGAGAGGATCATCGTGTGCTTGCATCAGCCAGACCACATTTGGATCTGGTCACCATTGCACATCAGACTGTTGTAAGGCATGACAAAAACATCAGTCAGAAATGATTCCACTGACCTGGGATTTGGTGTGTTTATGGACAAGCTGGGCAACTGCACCTAAGTGACTTTCATGTTGAGATTGGATCAAATTGTGAACACAATCAAAGTAACCAGAGACTCTGAGCCCCAGAGGTACAATTGCAACAGAACACAGTCATGACAACAAAGAGCAAGGCAGAAAGCAGCGAGAGACGATGGGAGAAAAACAAAAAACACAAGTTCAAAGGTCTGGTGGCAAACAGTGACAGACTAATGTCAGGCACAGAAGGGCTAGAAAGTCCCAATACAATCTGGCAAACATGAAAGGAAACTAAGATGGATGAATATAAAAGTCTGCTAAAAACCAGAAACAGATGAAAAACCCCACAAAAAACAATGAAGTGCTTCCAGGAGCCTGACAGGAGGGCGTGTGAGTATGATAAACAGGGCGAACATGTAGCTACACTTGAAATAACTGAGACGAGCTACATAAATTCAGTGTTTCGCTTTTATGAGCAAAAGCTTCACTGGTGAGACTCTCATTCAAAGATGGATCAGGGCAACTTCTCCATCAAGACAAAAGGCTGAAAACACGAACACACCAAACCCCAATTCATCGCAATCTTCTCACGTGATCAGCGAACCAAACATTTGAGTCGGATTAGCAGGAGAGGAGAGGCGACTTGGAGCCAAACTAAAGGTCGGCATGGATCAAACGCTGATCCTCAAACCTCTATGTACTGCTGCCAACCTGACACATTGTGTGCGTGGTCGGTCGTCCTCCCTGGAGATCTGGAGTCCCTCTGCTTTGGCTTTAAATAGGATAGGTCAACTGTAACGGCACATGACACATACATGAAGTCGCACACACATTCACACAGACACTTCCTCATACGGCTGCAGTGATGTCGTAGCTCATTAGTAGCAGTGAGTCGCTCGTACCCTCACACTTCCTCTGTCTGTTATCACCTCGTCCACACATTAATTGCCTGTTTGAAGTCAGAATATGAGTCAAGACATGAGGAAGGCAGCTTCAAAACATTATGTTTTCAACAGGCATAGTTGGGTTATTATTGTTTTGAATGCTTCAGATGCTTTGAATAGTGAAACAAAAGACTTAATTTACTCCTATGATTAAAACAGCCGGTTTTTCTGCCCGGGGCGCCAGTTCGTGCATTTTTGGTGAAGTCGCTGCCGTGGCTGTGGCTCATTTACACACAAGGTGTCCTTTGCTGTCTGTGCTCTGACGCATGAGGTTATGGCATTAGAAAGAGGGATCTGTCACTTCCCAGCTCTTCACTTGTCAGCAAGCAGAGTTACTGTTGTGAAACAGCAGATTTCAAAGTCCCGTAAAAACATTATTTTCCCAAGCGTCACCAAGAACAGAAATCTATTACACATTGCTACTTACTTTTCTTAAAAGTACTGCAGTAACTTACTTAATGACTCATTAGAGACAGTAATTTTTTACTCTACTTGCTACTTTACTTTCTTGTTACTTTGACAGCATGCTAACGCTAAGCTAGCCAAGAACCCAGAGTGTTATTGCCAAGTGAACACTGAGCCCGGCCCAGCACTGTGATAAGGTGAGCCATCGTTTGAAGCCTTCCACTCCTGAACTCAAACAAAGTGTGACAAACTGAAGAGCACCTTTCTACCTGTTCATGTTCCTGCAGTAGAATCACCATGACGACCACTTTTAGTCATTTACCCTTACCTGAATATTGTATATTGTATATTGCATAGCTTTCTTGTTAATTTGTATTGTATTTATTTATTTAAATTTTTACTTTTTAATTATTTTATTTGTATTTTTTAATCACTCTCTTATATTTAAATGTTCATTTGCTATTTCATCTAGGGTTTGAGAGTAATGAAATTTCTATTCTCTGTATGTCCTGTACATGTGGCAGAATTGACAAATAAAGTTGACTTTGACTTTAACTTTGACTTTAAAGTCTCTTTGTGCTCGTGTTCATCTTCGCTTTGTGCTGTCGGCTTTGTGTTCACACCCAAACACTAAGAGAAAGATCACGTGTGACCTCATTAGGAAAAGGCTGTGTGTTGGTGTAATTAAGTAACGTACTGCAGTACTTTTAAGAAAAGTGTTTGTACTGAAACACTTTTATCTGGTGTTTTTTTCTAACATTCACTCACACGCAGATGGATGAGGAGATGGCATCTTGCTCAGGGATACTTGGGCATACAGACTGAAGGAGCTGGGGACTAATCCACCAACCATCTGACAGGTAGATTACCCACTCTAGCACTGCCATGATAATACAATGACCTAATATGGGTCTCATACCATCTGATGCATGCTTCGTTTTTCTTTATGTGAGACTGCAGTGTAAGTTTAGAACAGTTCTGCATGATCAACAAGAACCTAAAGTACCATTTTTACAGTCCTGACCATTTAGCTACCTCCCAGAACAAACCTGAAAACGAGCGGTCTGAATGATTAGTGATCAGTCTTTGTAAGCTGATAAAGTCCCACCAAAGTTCTGCTCTGGTTCTTATAAAATGCTGATATTCACAAGTCAGCAGTCTGATGTGAAACAGATGCTTCATAAGAGCTGTGCTTATCGGCCCAAGTTTAGGAGCCTTGAAAAACCTGCAGCCATGAAACACATCATCATCCCTATACACTTGATAGCATCTGGGTACATTCCCTGAGGACTGCGGAAAAATTAAACACAAGTGACTCCAGTTCACACTCAAGACTTGGCTGCGGGGCATGTCTGACAATACCATTTTACCTCACGGGAGGAGATTTAATTTATCTTTGTCAGAAAGCCTCTGTGGAGCTACTGTCATTTATTATGGTGGTTCACTAATGTGGAGCAGAGGGCAGCGTTTTTGAACTGAATAATTAAATAATCATGATTAATACAATAAAATAATAATAAATAAGTAAAGTTCTGTCCTGCAGCGACCGCAGATTTGGTGTTTTACAAGTCAAAAATTAGTAGCACACGTTTCCTTTCCAACCAAATTTGGGGCTGTTTTAACTCAGGATTTTGGCTCATTGTGCCAACAAGGACATGGTGGTCCCATTCACATCCCCCTGAACCTTTTTATATTGTTGAAACCAAAAACCTCTCTGATCCAACCAACACAAGGCGGATGGGAGACAGTGTGAGCTGTTATAACTTCAGCATTACTGAACTTGAAGTGAGTTCAGGCATTTCTGTAGTGAAAGCTTTGAAATATTTTATTGTAATGCTGTAATATTCAACAAGAACAATCCATCTTCCTGTGTCCAATCATTGAGAGCCTTCAAAAAGTCTCCAGTTGTTATTCTTTTTGTTTTTTTTAGTATAGTTAAAATGATCATGCTCTGAAAAAAGGTGCAGGTCCTCAAAGCTCACAAAGGTGGACTGAAATTAAGTTATTAAGTTAAGGACACTTCTGGGTCCTCGTAAATTTATGAGGAAACAAGAAATGCTTTTTTATTTATTGTTTTTTAAGCTACCATAGTTCAGTATTAAAATGCAATCAGTTTAGACAAAAAGAAACAAACATTAGTACCTTTAGTTTTTTTTTCTCTAAACCTGAGAACTGGTTTTGCCAACCTCAGCAGCAAAAACTCCAATCAAGCAGTTGTGATCACTGGCAGTGAGTCTTTCACGCTGCTGCAGAGGATTTTGGTGCACACACCACAGTGTTTTGAGCATGAATGGTCTGTTTTAGATTGATATTCTAAAAAGTTCACCTTTAGTGTTATCAGAATATTTTTCCCCCAAATCCCGGGTCATGAGGGCCATTACGATGTCTTTTGGCTAATGTGAGATGAGCCTTTTTGTGCTATTCAGTCAGCAGTGTTTTTCCCCTTGGAACTTTCTCACGGAGGCCATTTTTGCCCACTCTCTTTTTTATTGTTGAATCATGAACTCTGACCTTAACTCAGGAAAGTGAGGCCTGCAGTTCTTGGGTTCTTTGGTGACCCCCTGGATGAGTCCTTCACATGTTCTTGGAGTAGTTTTTTGGTTGGCCAGACACTCCTGGGAAGGTTCACAACTGTTTCAACTTTTCTCCATTTGAGGATATTGGCTCTCACTGTGGTTCGCTGGAGTCCCAAAACCTTCTGTCTTTGTAACTTTTCACAGCACTGTTTGTACCTCAGGATAAGAAATGATAATGGAAATTGCAAGCCAGTAATGCTACGCAGTTATTAGCTTACACGGCAGTTCAAGAGACTCCTTTTTAACCTCCTGCATTTTTTCAGGTCATGATCCTGCAGCAAACACCACAAATCCCAGAGTTGCCATAGTTTCCAGATGGTCTTGTTAAGAACGATTCCTTTGAGGAGGGCAGGGCGATACACATGCATGTGTCTGTAATGGACAGCCGAGCGGTAGAGATGCCAGATGACATTTATCAGGCAACTTGGCAACAAGGGTAATTCCTCATCTGTAACATCCTTAAGACCCTCAGAGGCGGTTAATGGATAATTAGGAGCGTTAGAAATGGGAGGGGGAGGGGCCGTTACAGGCAGAGACTGAAGCAGTAGAACCTGAGAGACTGAGATAGAAAAGGGATGAGAAATGGCAGGAAGGGTGTGAGGAGGAGTAATCTCTTTAGTGGTCTGGATGGCTTCCTCAGTCTGGCTCCCCTGTGATGAACAGGTCATGAGTGCGTGTAAACACACACACCAAGCACACTTGCTGGTGTCGGGTATTCAAAAGTGGCAGAAACAGAACCGTGGGCACTTTGCACTGAAGATATGTACCTTTAATGATGTCTAAAGACGGATTTTGTGATTATTTAAAAAAAAAAATGAACAAAAAACTTTTCAGAACTTGTTCACGGTGAACTTGTCTTCTTTTTAGCATCAAAAACACTTGACTGTTCTTGTCTGTTGTCCTGCTCTGTGCCAGCTACCACAGACCTCTTCTTTTCAACACTGTTCCAGCAGCGTGGCTGTTGTGCCAAAGATATTTGAGTTTTGCATTACAGAAATGACAACTGGTGTTAGCATGCTAGCCAGCAAGGGTTGGTTCCTACCCTGTCTAATATCACCCCTTTAGCTTAAAAAAGCTCTCACTGACCAATTCCTCCGTCCACTCTGCTATCACATGTCTGCTCTGTGGGGCTATAAATAGAACCACATCTGATTGCAGCAGATGAAGAACAGTTTTTAGAGTGCTGCATCTGTGCGCTTTAATGTTCAATACCCGAGCACTCACACACGTGCATTAAATGCACTTTGTGTGAGTGTGTGCGAGTGAGTGCCAGGCTTTGGCAGTGACTGATTTCACTTAAATACTTTCTCTCTTACATTCTTCAGCAGCTCCAGCTATGATAAGGGTGTGCTCGTGATTGTGTTTACATATGCCAGTCTGAGTTTCAGCGCTGGTGTAAGCATGTCCACCAACACTAATTTGTGTGTGAGAGTTTGGACATGTCGTATCAGAGCGAACATTAACAGACAGGCCTCCTGCTCTGAGATGAATGAGAGGGCAGATTTTGTTGAAGCTGATGAAGTGGCCTGATGCTCATTAGACAGTTCCTGATAAGCTGATGGATGTTTCTCAATTTTAAGGCGGCACTTCCATAATGATGAATGGGGCTGTATTTTAAAAGCACCACATCGCTCTCCATTTTCTTCTCCTTCTTCCAGAACAAACAAGTACCCTCGGTCTTTATTGAATTATTTGATTTAATAAAGAAAGTCTCATTAAAACAAATCAGCCGCGCGTGTGGGTGATTAATGACACGGTCACCGGTAGGCGAGAACAAGACTATTGGCTCAAGCTAACTTAGTCAGGCTATTGATTGGTTCATGCTTATTAGGGATCACATTTTCAGCCAATAGGGATAATTTACAAGGCATGGTGTGAATTAAAGCCTCGAAGAGGCTGGTTCATTTTTGCCTCCAGGCCTAAAACGGCTCGAACCCTAACCGCTAAGTATGTAAAGGAGCTCATCTCAGTTTTGTCCTGTTTCATTTTAAAGCAGCTGTGGCAGCATACACTAAGCTTTAAATGAATCCTAGACTTTTAAATGTAATTCAAAGGGTGAAACAAAAACATCCCATTGCCTGTTTACAAATTACAACTATTCAAATCCCCAGTAGTCTGTTTTAAGCGTCTCCTATGGAATTAAGTGTTGCACACTTATATATTATATTATTAATTCATAAGTGAAGAAGCTAAAAGTTCTAGAGGTGATTCAGTGCATGTCTTTTGCATTTGAAAGCTGTGACAGAGTCAGCGGCTAATCATCACATAACTGGAATGCTGTTCTTTGCATAAACATGTGGATTTCACCAATTACTGCCTGCAAATCAAGGAACTGCAAATGAACACTTTATATTAATGATAAACATAATTTTTTCATTTATACTTGAACCTATCAGAATTGAGCACTATATGAAAATGTTGTTATGGTTTCCGTGCTAATCTGCTGTGCTGACTTCGTTATCCGCCTTGCTTATCATTTACTTAATCAACCAAATCACATATTTCTTTAAATTTAAAAGCAATTTAAACCACTGAGTGGTTTAAATCCACTTAAGTAAGACTCTGCGTCCTCAAGTTATTTGAATTCACAAATACCATCTTGATGAAAACTTGATTGTTTACTGGATGAGGGGAATGGGTCAACATGCCGACATATTTCTTTCAGGGATTTGTAACCTAAAGTCTATGCCAGGGTGCTGGAGAGGAGAGTTCGTCCGCTAGTCGAACCTCGGATACAGGAGGAACAATGCGGTTTTCGTCCTGGTCGCGGAACACTGGACCAGCTCTTTATCCTCTCCAGGATACTTGAGGGTGCATGGGAGTTTGCCCAACCAGTCTACATGTGTTTTGTGGACCTGGAGAAGGCATTCGACCGTGTCCCTCGGGGTGTCCTGTGGGAGGTGTTGCGGGAGTATGGGGTGTCTGGCCCATTGCTACGGGCCATTCAATCCCTATACAACCGTTGCAAGAGCTTGGTTCGCATTGCCGGCAATAAGTCGGACTCGTTCCCGGTGGGTGATGGGCTCCGCCAGGGCTGCCCTTTGTCTCCGGTTCTGTTCATAATTTTTATGGACAGGATTTCTAGGCGCAGCCAAGTGGCGGAGGGCTTTCGCTTTGGTGGCCTCAGAATCTCATCTCTGATTTTTGCGGATGATGTGGTTCTGTTGGCTTCATCGGGTGAGGGCCTCCAGCTCGCACTGGAGCGGTTCGCAGCCGAGTGTGACGCAGCGGGAATGAGGATCAGCACCTCCAAATCTGAGGCCATGGTTCTCAGCCGGAAAAGGGTGGAGTGCCCACTCCGGGTCGGGGATGAGTTCCTGCCCCAAGTGGAGGAGTTCAAGTATCTCGGGGTCTTGTTCGCGAGTGATGGGAGAAGGGAGCCGGAGATCGACAGACGGATTGGGGCTGCGGCTGCAGTAATGCGGACGCTGCACCGGTCGTCGTGGTGAAGAGGGAGCTGAGTGTAAAAGCGAAGCTCTCAATTTACCGGTCGATCTACGTCCCTACCCTCACCTATGGCCACGAGCTGTGGGTAGTGACCGAAAGAACGAGATCGCGGATACAAGCGGCAGAAATGAGCTTCCTCCGAAGGGTGGCTGGCCTCTCCCTTAGAGATAGGGTGAGAAGTTCGGCCATCCGGGAGGGGCTCAGAGTAGAGCAGCTGCTGCTCCACATCGAAAGGAGCCAGCTGAGGTGGTTCGGGCATCTGACAAGGATGCCCCCTGGGCGCCTCCTGGGTGAGGTGTTCCAGGCATGTCCCACCGGGAGGAGGCCCCGGGGCAGACCCAGGACACGCTGGAGAGATTATATCTCTCGGCTGGCCTGGGAACGCCTTGGTATTCCCCCGGACAAGCTGGAGGAGGTGGCTGGGGAGAGGGAGGTCTGGCCTCTTTGCTTAGGCTGCTACCCCCGCGACCCGACCTCGGATAAGCGGATGAAGATGGATGGATGGATGGATGGATTTGTAACCTCACATACACTACATCTACAGACAGGTGTATTGGACTTCTTAATCTTTGGATTCAGGTGTTTTCTGTCTTACTGCCACAGGAATATAAAATCAAAGCATCCTGCTGTGTTGTGTAATTCAAGTGTGGTAGTGTTATAGGATGCTGCTCCTGCAGGAACAAGTCAGATCATGCATTTTCTATCAGCTCAGCCAGAAAGTAGCAGACCACATACAGTTACAGAGTGGGCCAAAAACCTCCAAACACCAACACTCTGAGTGCTGAGAGCCTCAAACCTCCTCTGGCATTAACATCTGCACCAAAACTGCATGCTGGGAGCTTCATAACATGGGTTTTCACAACTAAACAACTCATGCACACGTAATATTTTTCTTTTTCTTTTACTCTAAAGTGGTGCATGAACTAACGCTGCCAACGTGACTGGAGGTCTGAATAAGGAATCTACAGCAGAGTGGACATAAAGGAAGGGTCCAGAAGAGAAACCAATCGCTTGCAACCCAGAATAAAATACTGATGATGACGATAACAGTCTAGTTGACACTCAGTCATTATTAGATTATCACTATTATAGACAGGAGAGAGAGAGGTAGAAGATCAGAGCGTGAGCTATCGATTTCTAACTGGCAAGAACAAACAGGCTTTGAAGTGATGCCCTGATTAGGCCAGGCACCATGATTGGTTCATCAATAACACAAATGAAAAACAATCTCTCTCTATCTATCTCTCCAACTCTGTCTCTCTCAGCTAGCATTATTTAACTCTGGCTCTATTTCTGCTTCTCTGAAAGGGGTTTTTGGGGGGTATAAATCAATAAAGTCAACGACACACTGCTCCTTTCTGCGACTGCAACATTTGAATGTCACGGTTCAGTACTCTCACTGGTGTCCTCAGAATTTGGGCCATAAGGGGATTCACTCCTCCAAACTTGGTATGTCCCAGCAGCTGCATCAAAACTTGGCTTTCTTCATACAGTCTGAATGGTTAATGGTTAAGATGCATGAACTATTTACTCAAGTCAGAGCAGACATGAGGACCTTGTGTGGTGTAAATGAGAGTGGATGTCCCCAACACGGTTGATACCTGAAAACCTAGCCAATATTCTTCTGATTATAAGAAAGGAATGGCGCTCCATTCATTTCCTGTGTTACAGTGGTTAGCTTAACATGCTTTAGGCTTATGAGAGTAGCTGTTTGTTTAAATGAGGCTAACTCAAACCACTTTGACATGATTTGTGTGACTGACTCTCTTTGTTTGGAGCTTTTCACAAAGCTTGACTAGCCTTCACTTATCAAAAGTTAAAATCTGGTTAAAAATGCTTGGAACAAAAATGCAAAGTGTATGCTTCCATTGCTATTGCAACAGCAGTTATAGTAAATTACTCTCTGCAGCAGAACAATGTGCGTGTGTCAAGAATTTAAAAGCACCTGAAGAATGAAAGCCACCTGAGAGGGATATTGATGTACTCTCGCAGCAAAAGAAAAATGACAGACATTCGATTTCTAAGCTGCAATAACGTGCAGAAAGTAGTTAGAAAAGTAGTACTTACATGTTTCAGTCACTACAGTGGAAACAAGAACAACTATATGCCTCTGACATTTCGGAGAGAGAGAACAGAGGAAAAATCCTTCTCCATGCACAGTTTGTATGATTTACTTGTGAATACTTTGCATCAGGTGATGGTGACAGGCACAAGTAATTAATTTGTGTGAGAAATACTGTTTGAGAACTCAGTCGTATCTGAACGTCCGACGTGATTTATGCTGCTGAGCTCGTTTTTATTATCTCTGATCTCTGAGTGCTAGTTTCTCCATAACTACACTGCAAACAGAAATGACAACAAGCAATTTGGTTTATACTCCACGGTGGCAATTTGTCAAAATGTAAATGGGGCTTAGATGTATCTTGCAACATGATGTCACTTTTCATTGTTTTTTGAGGTGTGCTCAGTTGGTTTGCACATTTAAAACCTTTCAGGCATTTTACATAACACTTCTTTTCCCTCCATTTAAGGCATCGACGAAATTCCTGTTGATCCTGTAGTCAGGAATCATGGTTCTTGGAAATAATCAAGGGTTAACTAGGAGAACCAATGTGCAGAAACAAGAGAGACTGGCAGGTAGGGAGAAAGACCTTAAGCTGTACTTTAATCCAGTACAGCTGTCCTCCACACAGTGTCAGGGACATGTGGTAATATGGCTCACAGCACAGGTGTATTTGCCTTGTAATTAAATGGACTTCATTTCATTTGTAGTTACATTGTAACTATATTTACATAAATTTACATATAAAGGAACGTGTACTTTAAATGGAGTAATAAGTCAGGTTTTCACAGGAAACAATGAAATACTGTAAACAAATTGGGTAATACACGAGTAAATGTAACTATTTTGTAATGTCCTGGTAATTTAGTAGAAAAATAAACAGAACTTTGGGGCTTAAACTTCCAGGTATTTCACAAGACAGGAGATACAAATGATGTAATCAGTGAATTTAAGAACGTCAACTAATTTTAAGTACAGTTTAATTACCTTCCAGAAATCAATACTTTCCCATCTTACACTGTAAATGTGCTGCACTTTAGAGGGCCTGGGCCCCTTTATGGAGTGACCCAACCTTTTTATATCATTTTCTAAAATAGTTATTTAATATTCATCATGTTAATGTGCATGATGATTATTTTTACCCTTTGTGTACTCAAAATTACTTACAGTATAATGTGCATAATACCCAGAGGTTAGGCAAGGTTAAGCCACTCCAGTAAGACCCATATACAAACTTGACTTGTTCTATTGTACCTACAGTGAAATGTTTGTTTGTTGTAATGAGGGGTCCAAGTTTTTGATCTGTCATATGAGTGCGTCCCACTTTAAATTCTCTCAAAAAAGAAAATGACACATGGATTTAAAAGTATTGCCAGTGGTTACGATGTAATTAAAGGAAAGGAAACATTACCTCTGCTCTCACACTGGACAGCTTAAAATAGGCAGGTTGGTCCCTTCATTTTATGGGTTTACTGCCAAATTCTGTAGCAGACACTGAGATTCAGACCAGGCTACATTATTCAGTCTCTTACTGTCCAGTTTTGATGAACTTGTGCTGAGTGCAGCCTCAGATTTCTATTATTGGCAGACAAGTGTGAAATTCAACATGGTTTTCTGTTGTTTCTGTTCAGCTGTAACCAGACTGGGCTTTCTGCTCCCATTCTTCTCTGACTCCTCTTATCAACCAGGCATTTGTGTCCACAGCACTGCCATTCACTGGAGGGTTTTTGTTGTTTTTTAATATTCTCAGCAAACTCTACAGGCTGTTTTGATGAAAATCCAGGAGATCAGCACATTCAGACATATTCAGGCCAGCCCATCTGCCACCAACAATCAGGCCTCAGACCTTTTCTCTATATTAGCTCTAGATGTGAACACTCCCAGTGTTGCTGGAAACTTGGATTTCCAGCATTTTGTGTATTTCACTGCTGCCACATAGTTGCAGATGATAAATAGTGTGCCGTTAATAATTATGGATGAAGGTAGGTTTTAGGATTTCCAGCCTTTTATGTGCTCCTCTGATGTTCCCGTTTCTCAGAATTTCATGCGATCATGTGATTTTCAGATGCTTTACAGAAGCAGAAGCTTTTCTAGGTCACATGTACCATGTACAATGGTACATGTGCAAAAAACTGAAACACATTACAAGGATTTGCACCATTAACCAAACTTTTTTTTTAACATCCATGTAACTATTCCAAATCAGAAATATTTTTTAATGCACATTAAAACATATTCTCACCATGGTCAGCAGTATGTGCACCATCCAAATATGTGGTTAAAACCTGCAAGAAGCTTGTTTAGGTGATTCATGCACACACACACATAGATACACACTCTCCCTTCATGTGGCCTCTTTACGATCCACATGCACTCATCTTTCTCATAACAACACAAACACACCTCCACTTCAGCTGCTCTCATTCCTCATTACCTCTCCTTGCAATATCCATCCTCCTCAAAACAATACTCACACATCACTTGATGCACCCCACCTGGTGTCGCCTCACGCTCTACACCTTTTTGGAACTAATGAAAAAAAGATGTAATGCATGTGAGAACAGTCCATCCCGGTGTACTTTAAACCCTTTCGCTCTCTCCTCCACCCCCATCTTTTTCCTTCTCTTCACGCTTGCTTCTCTCCTCCCTCCCACCTGTTATTGTCTTTCGGTTCTCTCCCACCTCTGTTTCCTTTTAAATTCATTCTTCGTCTTTCTCTCCTCCTCCTTTTCTTTGTATGAGTCCAGCCGTTCCTATTTTGTCATAGTTTGTTATTCACTTTACATCAATGAGCTCTCGTCCTCACAATCATTTTTAAACAGTGGGTTGTATAATGATATATATAATGTAAAATCGCATAAAAGTGTGGTAATAAGTGGAGCTTAAAATCTGTTGATGGTGCTTTACATTACTTAAATATAAAGTTAGGACTTAAATATAAGGTAAATTTTTCATTATTAAGACTTAATGGTTTTTTTTTATTGTAGACATTATTCAGGATTCTATTACATCAGCAGGTTTTACAAGGCACTGAGAAACTTTCATGGGCACTATTAACTTATTGCAAATTAAACTTGATCATGGTGTCTCCGACCTTGAAACGAATCATTTGTCTCTAATCTCATTAAATCCTTTATAATAATATTCAATTTTACAAGTTATACCGTTTGTTATACAGCTTTATACTGTATGCACTCTATTCAACCTATTTCAGTACTGTGCAAAAGTTTTGAGCCTCACAAAAGAACCATTAGCTGAAAACATCAGGAAACCGGACAAGAGAAGGACAAACTAAAGTTGGCAGTCCTAAAAAAAAGGAAAAGAAAAAGAAAAACAGAGGACCTGAGAGATGCATCTACCCCTTCAGCTGATCCAAAGTGGCTGTTAAGTAGACTGAGGTACACCAAATTACACAAGAACTGGATTGAAACTCAGTGGGAATGAATCCAATTTATACATTTTTGACTCACATCATTGTCAATTTGTATGAAGGAGGTCAGGAGAGAGACACAACAGTGAGTGTCTACAGCCAACTGTAAAACATGACAGAGGCTCACGGTTAGGGGCTTCCTGTTAAAAGGGAGTTTTTCCTTCCCACTGTCACCAAAGTGCTGCTCATAGGGGGTCATGTGATTGTTGGGTTTTTCTCTGTGTGTATTATTGTAGGGTCTACCTTACAGTATAAAGCGCCTTGAGGTGACTGATGTTGTGATTTGGTGCTATATAAATAAAAGTGAATTGAATTTCAGACAGTTGTAGATTTTGTAAAAATTGATGGAATTGTGAATGAAAGAAAGTACCATCAGATTTTGATCCACATGCAATACCATCTGGAAAGCATCTGAGTAAAAGTGGCTTCATTTTTTTTAAAATCACAATGATTTCAAACACACTGCCAGCATAGTAATTGCATACCTGGATAGGAAAATACTCGGTGGAATGCTATCCGTCACGGACGGGCATTCCCGGATCGAAACAGTGTGGGATCATCTTGGCAGAGAAAAGAACAAAAGGCAGCCAAGATCCAATGACGAGCTTTGAATGACTTTCAAGAAGTCTGGAGAAATATGAGGAACACTAAAGGTGGTCATATAAAACATTGACTTTCAAGCTTGTTAGGATCATACAAACTATCTCCATGTATGTTTGCAAAGTTCAGTAAATCGCGACACCCGTTTCCCATCTTCACAACAAAATATGAAGAAATGAGGAGTTTGAACAGGACTGTATAAAATTAAAAACCAAAGTAATTCTGTGTTTTTGTGACATCTTGTTTTTTTTTTAACAGTAAGATGCACTCACTGTTGTCTTAAATAAAGGATATTTAGGAATAAGGACTATTGTCTTGATTGAGTTCACCTGTGCTTTATTGTACCTCTGCCTGGTTAGATTATGTGTTAGGGCTCCCCAACAATCACATTTTGGTCATATAACAAACATACAACAAAAGTTAATTCAACTTAACATATGAAAAAACCGACATTCTTCATAAAAGCTAATGCACACACACAAAAAACATAATTCTAATGTCAGCCAATGATTTAGAAAGAAAGGATCTCATGATGGACACCAGGGAACGAAACACTGAGTCTACGAATAAGCAGCTGGGAGCACATTAGCACAGCATCGCTATAACCTGTTCCAAAGGTTTAATACAACACATGTGGCATTATACTGTGCTAAATATTTAGTAGGTTGTTACAAATCATTGGTTTATGCACCAATATACAGGAAAAATTAGCACAGAAGAAGTTTTAAAATAATCAAACTCAAAGAAAGAAAAGACAAGCTGCTGTTGGAGGGCACCTGCCTGATGCATCTACCTTGTGAACAGTTTCAGAGGACTGCTTTGTCTAATGACCCTCTGTGGGGAAAATGCTTTTTAGGATGCATGAGATTTTTCAGCTCCACTGCCACCTTGTTAAAGTGAACAGCAAGAAGTGCCCCACAGGGCCGCCCTTCATCCCCCTTGACACACTCACACACACTGAGTCTTTGTGTACACTAAGAATGAGCCACAGCTTGTTCTTGATGTACGGGCTCCTCCGGATGAATAAATGACACACTTCTGCTCAGAGCAGAGAGACATCAAACCTCTTTCAACCTCATTTCAATGTTCTCTCTGATGCAGCGTCTCCATTTCCTATATGAAATTTGTGATGAATAATGTTTCCACTATGATGGGAACATACAGACCCGTGAGTTTTACTGCTGAAATGAACAGAAGTCCTTGTGCATTATGACTACGCAACCTTCGCCTCTTACCCTTCTTGAAGGAATATGGAAATTTGTGCAGACATGCTGTACAAGCCATAATTTACATTTGTTTTAAACAAGGTGCATTTTTAATATTTATTTTTTAAGACATCTTAATGCTTTTTGCTTCATCACTTTGTTTTTCATGTAAAAATATATGCGACTTTTATTTGGCCTTAAGTGCTTAAGGCTGTTTTTATATTTCACCAGGTATTCAACAAGCATAACAAAGCTGCACATAATTTGTTCTAATAATACTTCAAAGCAGCAATCATTTTGAAATTCAGAGCAAATTTATTTTTTAATAACTTCAGCTTCTCAGCTTTTTAATGGTGGAAAATTAATCAGATGATGAAGAACATGATGAAGTTTATTCTGTTAAATTCAGCTGAAACATCCACATAACAGTGTTTTTAGCTGCTTTTTAACTTGACTCGTACTTTGTTGACTTACTGTGTCTCATGCCAAATGAGGCCCAGATTTACCAGTGCACTGAACCAGCACAAACTGGGCTTTAACAAAAAGATACTGGCACCATTTAGAGGGAAAGGTGGGAAACTTTTCCAACTGACCCTCTTACACATGTATTTCAGAAATTCCTTTGTCAAGGAGCAAATTACAGAGGTGAATATTTAAATCAAATGTGCAACTAAAAAGCAATAATATTTCTGACACACAATTTCCTGCTAATCTTGAAATGATTCAATTATCAAAACGATCAAATATCAAATTGTATTTGACATGGTGGCCGTAACGCTGCCACCATGTCAAGCTCTGTAGATTTAAGGGCTCAATGTCAGACAAAGATGAGAGAAAAACCAAAGCACCTAATTCTAAGTTTGCTCAGTGAGTCACAAAATACCAGCGGCAACAAAACCTCTTACAGATTTTTAATTTTTGATGTCGTGTCTTTTTCAACATTCTGTAACTTTTGTGACAGGAATTTCAAAATCAAATCGGAATACTTTATTAATCCCAGAGGAAATTATGTGGTCACATTTGCTCCAAGACAGTAAAACAGTGACAAACAACAAGTACCAAGATTAAATAATCCAATATTGCTTTTCTCCAGAGAAGAGACGGATAATGATGCTGAGTCTGTACCCCGTCCTGAAAATATGAAACAGTCTTGTTGTTTTTCTTATTATCAGTGCATTCACATTAATACATTAAAAAACTAAATGTTCTTAATAATGTTTTATTACACTGTGAAATATTAAATGAATAAAATAATTTCAGGACGGCGCTCACAGTTTTCCTGTGACCTTGTTAGATGTTAGCTACTTTTTTGGTGAAGCTACACAAGTTCAGCTGCATGCACACACACACACACACACACACACACACACACACACACACACACACACACACACACACACACACACACACACACACACACACGATGTATACACACACATCTGCAAATCCACTTTTTTGCAAGAACAAACATGCACGATTTACAGTCCCTGCATCAGAGTCCATCTTCCAGACAGGCCTACTTTTAACTTTTCAACTAACACTTTTAACATACACATGTATGACTCTAATATAGAATATAGAAGGATGAATGGTGAAACTACATGTAATCATAATCAGGACAGAAGAACAGTGTACGTATGCAGAGTAATTCTTCCACAGATTTCTTAATCGGGATTCTTTGAGTGGTGTTATATTGTCACTGGTATCTGCTCAGGATGTTGTAAATGGCTTTGAAATGATGCGTAGCTCCGATCATATTATGTCACACTGTATATTTAATACACATTTAAATATTTCATGTTCTTCTCTTCAGTATATTGTGTTTGTAAAAACTGTAAACTCAACCTGATGTTAATGTTTATATAAAAAAAGTCAGTGTGGACACTGAGTTTACCGCCAGATAAAATATGATAACAAGCTGTTCTTTTCTCCTCCACAGTCAGGGTCAGCCGTGTTAACAGATACTGTCACTTTGCTAAAAAGCGAATTACATCTTAAATAGAATTTTGAAGAATTGTTCCTGGTGCTGTGCTGATGTTAGGCAGATGTATAGCGCTGTATTTTCAGCATGAATACCGCTGTGCTTTGCATTACACGTGTAAGGAGATTTAGGGCTGTTCAGCACATTCATTGTAGTCTAGTTATTCATGGACGACTATACAATAGGTGAGTGGGATGGAAATGAGGTATGTGTGTGGGCTTTGTTGGAGTCAGAGCATCCTGTAAGTCACACTCAGGAGTAAAAATGTCAGAACGACAATGGCTTAACAACGTTCCTGCGTTTGTACAGATTACATAAGAGAATGTGTCTTGAAAAGAACAAAGGTACAAGAGGAAATGCAGGGAACCGGTACCTCTACAGAAAGGAAAGAGGGGATTTCAAATGGATTCACAAGGATGATGATCCTGATTCAGAAGGTCTTCAGTCTCAGATGTGCAATGACAATGGAGATAGAGGTATATGCTGTGGGATGAAGGTCACACCCTGAGCCGTGTTCTAGGCACGTACAGCAGCACATAAAGTCCATGCTGTTTCTCTTTATATATATACATATGTATATTATATATATGGGTCTTTGTCGATCTGAGCAGGAAGCAGCGTTCATTTGGTCATAGGACAAAAATAAGTTTTTCCACCTGTAGGAAGGCAATCAGGCCAGAGGAGGGAAACCAGAGGAACATACAGATCTAGAATGACCAAAAGGTCATTTAGAGGCACACAGAACAAACAAGATGAGACCTTTAGGAAGCAGGTGGCTGGTTGCTACTGGAAAAGGTATTTTCAGGGGCAAATGAAAGATGAGGTACTGGTGTGTAGCCAGGTGACTGATCAGGTGATGCACTTCAGGAGGAAACACACCGTTGCAGATGCACAGGTGAGGAGCTAAATGTAGGATATTATTAAAAGTATATAACAGTATGGGCAGCATGGTAGCGCGGTGGTTAGCCTCACAGGAAGGTTCGACTCCACCGTCAGGCCCAGGGCCTTTCCTCGTGTCTGCGTGGGTTCTCTGCAGGATTCCTCCCACAGTCCAGAGACATACGGTTATGTTAACTGCTGAATCTAAATTGCCCATAGCTGTGAGTGTGAATGGTTTTCTGTCTGTCTGTCTGTCTGTGTTAGCCCCACGACAGACTGTCGACCTGTCCACGGTGCACCCCCACCTCTCGCCCTGTGGTAGCTGGGATAGGCTGTCGAGCCCCCACTCCAAGGAATGGATGGACGGTATATAAAAGTACATGTATATAAATGAACAAACTAGTAGAGTTACTGTTGTTGTTCTGCTGTAGTGGTGCAACCACACAGAAGGAAAGCACCAGATCTTACACCAAAGCTTTGCATTTTTTGCCTCAAATGTTGGCTTTTTAAAACCCGGCACCATCTAACGATCCGTGTTTCTTGGCCCTTTAGTACCAGAGCTTTTAGAACTAATAGTGTGGACAAAGTTACAGGAACAAACACTTTTACGCCTGAATGCTCTGTTTGTAAAAACATGAAGTGCAACTATAATTTCTTGACTGCCAAGTAGTGCAGAAATGAAGAAAGATTAAAGTTTGTAGAATTTAATATTTTAATCATGATATATTGTTCTAAATGTGAAAATTATTAAAATTATCCTGTTTAGTAATTTCTAAGAAATTTTGATTAAATGTACAACTAGGGGTGAGTTTAAAAAATCAATTTCCCAATTCTAATCAATTTTAGTTCGAATAATCAGAATCAGAATACTTTATGAATCCTGAAGGATCTAGAATCGATTTTTAAATATAAATGTATTTTGCTAGAATCTCTAACCTCCTAGGACCGGGCGTCCACATATGTGGACATCACATTAAATTTTGCTCTACAAGGACCTGATATCCACTTAAGAGGAAATTATACTGTCACTGTTCAATCAAAATGTAAAGCGAATGTATATGTAGATCTCACTTATCTCAGAAACAAAAATCATGTAACTCTTTGTTTTTACATTCATTGGGTCCCAATCAGCCCAAATAGCAAAGAGAAATTAAAAATACCATGAAAGAGTTTGGGTCCGAGGAGGTTAAAGCTCGCAAAACTATTTCAACAACTACCAAACAGCTAAAATAGCAGCGATTAAAAAGCAGGTAAACAGATTTCACAGAAAGATAGAAACACGAATCGCGGATCGTTCACCCGACGGCACGTACACAGACATGCCATCAGCGCTGAAAGCCGACAGCTCACAGATTCTGATGCTGCAGATTTTGTTACTCTCTAACCAAAATTCACAGAACCAACAGCAAAAGAAGATCAAAACTACGCTTCATGTTTGAGAAACATCGTCATGAATTCTCTCATACTTGCTGCTTCCACTACGACAAAAATCACACTTCCTGCACAGCTGTCTCTCTCTCAGTGTACAGAGACCATAAAAAATCTCTGTTTCCTGCATTATTCGTGTCACGGTCGATTGCAGGAACTCAAGAGCAGAGCAGGTTGATGTTTCCAAACACAGATTATTTACAATTATTTACAACACCAGTGCAGAATATATAAAGTTCTCATCTCCACGTCCACACACACACGTCCACACAGCGGGGAGGTCACAGGTCCAGGGAGGAAAACTATCACACAGGAGAGGGAAATTACTGAAAATCTCAAAATGCATAAGCACAAATTCACGGGAGCTGAGAGGATCAACAACCTGTCTCGCACAATCAGCCAGCGACGAGAAGGTCTGCGTCCCGGCCTTGAATGGTGGACAGGTAATGGAAACTAATCGCGAACAGGTGTGTGGGTCAAGGGCGGGAGCCTGCAGTGAGCTCCGCCCAGGCAGAGCGGTGAAGGAGAGAGAGAGAGAGAGAGAAAGAACACAAAACACATGTAGCCTTGTACTGACAATTCGCTTGCTTCCTATGCACCAGTCTACTGTTGTGTACAGTGCTGTCTGCTGCACGTGACGTCCGACAAGAGTCTAATTTCTGCTGTTCAGTACTGAAGAAATTTAAACTCTTACAAATGATGCCAAATTACAAAACTCCTGTAATCAAACCTCTGAGACTTTGCTCTGCTTCACTTCAGCAGCATCAGGTAATGTTCATATATTCATGGTTTTCTTCATTCATTGAAAATAAAAATTCATTTCATCATAATTTGTTTTTTTTTTTAAATTTACTAAAAAAAGTTCAATTCAAGTCAGTGTTATTCATACGGCGCCAAATCACAACAGCAGTTGCCTCAAGGCGCTTTATATTGTACAGTAGAAACAGCAGCACTTTCTTCTTTGTGGATGTGGACAAACTCACATGGAGGCAAATCTCGAGTGGGGCAGGTGGTGAGCAAAGAACTGCACCCTGTGCCAGCTCATGGTGGAGTGTGCCATCTCTCTACAGATTGTTTCCTCTCTAACACCGCAGGAGGTTACAACAGACCAGTGCTGCAGCACAATCTGAATGGCAATGAATTGTTGGTGCACAACCTTGTGACTGTTTAATTAAAACCCACGAGGATGCTCCTGGACGCAGGCGCAGAAACAGAGATCTGCTCAGCTGAAAACTGTTTGTCATAGCAGGAGACCCAGCTGTCTTCACCTGAGGAGAAAGTGAGATGCTTGAAAAAGAAACTGATGTTTGCTGTCTATACCAGTTTGAGATCTGTGGTTAGATCTTATATATAGATTCATTTCATCAAAATTTGAGGATATATATTTAATTTGATAGTAAATTTACATCCATAAAGTAGATTTTGGGACTCCAGAATACTCATGACTGGTAAATCTCCCACTGCTTGTATGAGGTGCACCTCTCATGGCGGTAATATTGACTTTGAATAAACATCTGCTTTTTATAGACACATGAAGTAACTGTCTGTGCTCGGCTCCGTGGACAGCCTACACCAGGGAAGTGACTAAAACCACATCTGAGGATCTTTTCTGTGAAGTCTGGGTGCCTTCACAGGTCAGAAGCACAGCAAAGAGGCATGAGTTCTCCTTCATCTTAATGTTTCATGCTTACATCTATCACTTGACAGCTACAGTAAAGGAATAAGGATTTGGTGTAGCTGCAGGACATGAAGATGCATCAACTGGGAATCGAAAGGAACATGAGTTTCCAAACCTACTCTACCTGTAGCTGTAGTGTGCCGCTGTAACTGATCAATGTCTGTGGACTGTTTAAGGTAGACACTCATTCTCCCACCACAGTACAAACTGTAGTACTTACACTATGAGATAAGGATAATCCACTAGGAGAACAGATATTCATGGGTATAAAGCCAGGTGCTTCTTAAAGGCGATCCATCGACGACCATGCAACCAGAGGCATCGTTGCATCCCTACAAAAAGACACGTAGGAAGGAAAGAAAATCAATGCTTCCAACACACTGCACCACATGCTGCAAGAACTATACAGAGAAAATATTGCTGCCAATACGACACAGGAGCAACATTTCACTGTGAACTAGCCTGAGGAGGAAAAAATAGACCCATAAAGTAGAGCTGGACGATGTCAGAGCCATGAAACATTTATTAAAGACCAGTCCTTTCACAGCCAGTGGGTGAAAATGGTGGGTAACTACTATGGCCATTTATCCCGTATGGAGCAATACAGGAGGGGTGTTAGTGTGAGAGGGGGGATGGAGAGAAGGAAGGTTCTCAGGAAGAGGGGAGGTGTCGCTGAGAGACAGATTTGTAAGGATGAGAGGGATTGATGGATCAATGAGAAGAAAGGAGGGCCAGACAAAAGCTACACTGTTCTCCATGATGGTGGAGTTTTTATTAAGATTAAGGGCTTGGTGGAAAAACAGTTGGAATGTGTGGAGAATTCAACAGGGGGAGTGTTTCTCACTGTATATAATCATAGTTAATCACTGAAAATCATAAAGATCCTGAGAAAGGAAAACGTGCTTGCTATATGGAAAGGTGAGGCAGTGTGGAAATCAACCATCTGTCAGAGTGGTGACAAATGTTGATTAAAGGGGGAACTGTGGATAATAATGTGAAAGTACAAATACAGAATTTGGATATGAGGCATTTTATTAAGGTGAGCCGAATGTAAGCCTGAGCCTCACAAACGGGAATGAAAGCTGCTCAGTTATGCAGTCCTCAAAGCTTCCTCTGTGGATGATGGAGCTCCGTTTCGTCCGCCAAAGGACCTTTTGGCATCACGTTTAATGCACTCGGTCAATGTTCAGAGCAGGTGTGCTCTATTTCAAACCAAACCACTGGAGCTCCTTAACCCTAACCAAGCTGTTCCAAATGTTATGGAATCAAATGCAGATTTTTCAGGGTTTGAAAAGTTTATTTCACCATTTTTCACCAACCTGTGTGTCGGGGCATCTGTGGTTCATTTATCTGGTTGAATAAAACTGGAAGGAAAAGACAAGTAAGTGGTCACATATGAAGAGCAAAATAATTTAATGAAAAACGAGAAAGTTGTTATCCTGGTCATGAATAATAACTAGAACAGTGAGACAGCAAAGTGGTCAATGCAAATGGAAAAATGAAAAACAACCCGACATTTGAAGCCTGGGACACGATCAGGTTGACTGTCTCAACTGTAACAGGAAGACGGTGACTGACATAACACAATGACATAAACAATAAAAATGAATGCAACAAAATTAGAACAAATGTAGGAACAGCGTAGACTGATGCATGGCGCTGCCAGTGCCCAGCGATGGGAGGGGAAGAGGAGGGCATGCGAAGCTGATTGATGGTGATGTCACCAGTTACGAACCAAGCATTTATTCCTGTATGAATAATGTATACACTTAACCGTCAACTCGTTTCTTCCCTCTCTTCATTTGTTATCTTTGCTCTCTGTCCATGCCGCCGTCCATCCATCCGTATCGCTCTGCCCGCCTCCTCATCTCCGACTGCAAATGGGAACAAATTGAAGCTGTAGGGAGTGTGTACATGTGCATGTTTCTATCCAAGAAGGCGAGCGTTTGTATGGAGCCTTACGTATGTGTGTAAGTAAGTGTGTTTGTGTATTTAAGGAAGGAAAGTAACAAATTGACTTGGCCCACACCCACAGAGCTCCACTCAGCCAGAAGTGCAGACTGTCGATGCCCACATTACAATAACGCAGAACATTATAGGAGCACATTGTGGTACTTATACATAATGTGGTTTCCCATTTAAAGTCAGCGAACCCTATCAGTTTCTATTCTTTTATCACTGTACTCCACATTGGACATAAATTGAAAGAGCAAAAGGTGATTCTCAGCTTTACTTTTAAGGCGTATGGTCTATTCTGAACATCCTCCTCTATTTTAGAGCAACAGAGCATCCCGAAAGTCATGGACGGGTCCAAAAATGTACAGAGAAAAAAAAAGCAGGACAGTGCATCCGTCAAGACAAAGCCCCTCCAAATAAAAGCCAAGCTAAATAGTAACATCTCTGATAAGGCAGCTAAAATGTAAAAATACATGGTTTATGCCTTTCATGAAAAGTGGGATTTTGGCCATTAACGTCATCGAGGTTGAAGTTCATAACTGTCCCTGGTGATTTGGAGGAGCACTGAAAACGTCAGTGAACTGTCAGACTGATGTTTGAGACTTTCACGTGTGAATAAAAGTTCTTTGAACTGTAAATTCAGATATCAGGAGGCTCCACTGCTCTGAGTTACAACTTTCCAAAAGATGCTATGAGAAGATTTTTGTATACAGTTTTTAAATCATCCATTTATCTGGATCAGTTTTACTGTCACTGAACGTTATAGTAAAATTAGAATGACTGTATTTTTTTAATTCTAGAGATGAGAGACTCCAACGTGGTGGCAGGGAAGTGTGGAAGTGGGCTCACATCAGGGGTCTGCTCTGAGCCCTTCATGTTTGTAGCAATGGGCAGACTGACAGGTGAGGTCAGGCAGGAGTCTCTGTTTGCAGATGACACTGTGATCTGTAGGAACCTGGAGAGGTGAAGCTATGCTCTGGAGAGAAGAGGAGTGAATGTCAGTAGAAGCAAGACAGAATACATGTGTGAGAATGAGAGTGAGACGGGTGGAAGGCGAGGAGCAGGGATAGTGAAGGTAAATGACTTTAAAGCAACAGACAATGCACAAGAGGGGTGAAGAGAAGTGCAGACAGGGTGGAGAGGAGCATCAGACCTGGAGTCTGGAGACTCTTTGGAGACAAAGAGAACAAGGCTGAGATGGTTTGGACATGTGCAGAGGACAGATAGTGGATATACTGGACAAAGGATTGTGAATATGGAGCTGCCAGGAAAAGAGCAAGACCTCAGAGAAGAATCATGGATGCAGTGAAGGAGGTCGTGCAGAGGGTTGGTGTGACTGAGGTGAGATGGAGGCAGATGAAGAAGAAAGATGGCTGCTGTTTTTTCTGCTCTGTGAAGCACTTTGGGATGCGTTTGCATAAAAAGCGATATGCATACAGTAAATAAGCCAAGTTGAGGAGAATTGTAAGCTCATTGAATGCAGCTTGAATAAAAAAAAGTAAGTTTACTTATGCACTCTAAAAAGTAATTCAGAGGCTTAGTAAATATCACTATAAATAGATGAGCCTGATAAAATCTATGGATATACTTTTAGTAACTATTTGAGTTTGATAGGTTGAAATAAATGTCTAAAACGTTTGTGTTTGTATTTATTTACATTTATCTCAGATAAAAAAATTCAGTATGTGTTTCACAGAATAACGTCTTTGCATGTACTTAATATTTTTGTTTAAAATTGAATCAAAATATTTGAGAAATATAATTATCTATACTCATCAGTATCTTGTACAAAAATCATTCATTATTCAAATCAATATTATTTATTGTCAACAACTACAACTTAAAGTGTAAGTAAAACATGATAACGCAGAGTAATTGAGTATTAGTGCGCGGCAAGAACGCATAGCCTCACGGGAAATTTTCCATGTCATCACAACGGCGGTCAACAGACACAAACTCACGGGGAAGCCACCTGGAAAATTTGCCGGTAAGTGGCCTGAGCGCAAACGGTTAATGTAACGTTAAGGCTGTTTTACTGTAACTTTCTCAAGAACTAACGTTAGTCGTTCTTAAGCCGTCTTCCCGTTGTCAGTATCTCTCAGATTGCCTTTTTTCTGTTGTTGTTGTTGAGACTATTAAAAGAAATATAACTCGCGGTTAATACTTTGTCCTATTTGATTTGTAATGAGTATATTTTTCCTCAGTAGTGCAAATGTTGGAGAATGTCTGTCTATATCTTTTGTCACCACGGAAAAACCAGTTCGGTGGAGACAATGGTGCTTTTACCTATCCTATCCTGTCAGTACAAATAATAAAAAGGTTTGTTCCATGTTATTTTGCATGAGTGAAATCCGTTAACACATGTCACTGGCACATGAGCTGATTATTTATTAAAATATGTGGAATAAAAGTAAGCTTACTCTCGTTCCTTATGTCTACAGGAGGATGCTGATGATGTCTGTGTTGAAGCGGCTTTGGCTGAGGGGGTGATGAAGATTTTACTGAGGATCTGAAATACCCCAAGAATCTCCGATATTGCTTCGAGGTATTTTCAAAAAGTGTTCCTGGAGCTGGATCCTGCAAACCTTTCAGCCAAGGTTCAGAGACTGAAGAATCACCTCTGTGCATTGGAGATGAATACATTTCACAAAATGGGACTTTTTGAATGGATATCCATCAAAAGGTTAATGCATTGCCTTGATGTGATGTCATTTCCATTGCAGAGAAAGCATTTTTGGACTAACAAAATCTCAAATATGTCAAAAAAGCAAAGGGAATTGTTAAAAAAAACAAACCGTAACCTGAAAGATGTTTTTCATACAGGCCAGTAGCCTGATGGAAGGTCTAAGCTTGTTCTTGTGTTATCACAGTTCTTGTGTAATTTACTAGGGGATGGAACATAAACCATGAGCCTTTTTTATTGTTCATTTTGTTTTTTAAATAATCTGAGCTCTTGTGTTTGCTCTCCTGGTTTGCCATTTATCCTTCAAATATGTGAGGCTTTGAGCTAAACGGAAAAAGGCTCTTGTCTTTTTAGTGCTTGTTTAGTTCAAGTTATTGACATATTTATGAAAATACATTTTTCATTTGGAAAAATGTTAACATGTGGTCATTTTTCATACATGTATTATGAAACACACAACTACATATTAGTTTGTTTGGTTTTTCAGACTTAGACCACCAGTGAAATACAATAACATTCATATTTGAATGTTAGGGGGCGATCGTGGCTCAAGAGTTGGCAGTTTGTCTTGTAACTGGAAGGTTGCCGGTTCGAGAGCACTTTGGGGTCCACAGGGACTGAGTAAAGTGCAGTACAAATACAGCACAATTTTGATTAAGTTCAGTTTACAAAATTAAGTAAATGGAACAAAATTTTGGATTAACTGACCATCTATTGTTCCATTGACCAAGCATTTCAGTGTTATTTACTAAGTTTTTTTGTGTGGTTTTCACTTAACCTTACATTTGTTTTAAACTCATGATTTCTGTTATATTTACTCAATTTTTTTCATGTTTGTGTAACAACTACAATTATTCATTTCAACTTAATTTGTTTAAGCTTTAGTTATTCAATTGATCAAGTATATTGAACAGATTTGACTGGTTTCCAATCTACTCAATATTTTGTGTTGCCTCAAAAATTTTAAGTATCAGAATCAGAATCAGAATCAGAATACTTTATTAATCCCTGGGGGAAATTATTTTTTGTTACAGTGCTCCATTTTAAACCAACATTAAGACAAGACAGACAATACACTAACTAAGAATAAGAATAAGAATAAGAATAGTACAATATATACATATATACACATACATACTTCACTCATAAATAAATAGTTGGAAAAGAAACATGTGTAGCTGTAGCAGCAAACACTGTGTTAAGTGGATGCGTTGTACAGGGAGATGGCCACAGGCAGGAAAGACTTCCTGTGTCGTTCAGTGGTGCTTTTTGGTAATCTCAGTCTCTCACTAAATGTCAGTTTTAGCTTTTAGAGTGTACGCTACTTGTTAGTACATCACGCAAATATACATTAGGTCAAGTTTACTTGAAAAATGTATTTTAATCAGGGTTTGTACAGATCTGATTGCACATCGATGTCACAGTGACATATTTAATGTAATGATGTTTGTCTGCTAAAGCTCTGTTTTAAAGTCAGTTTGGGAAACTTCTAACTACAAGTCATGATATAAATAAATACATAAATAATATAAATAAAGTGACATCACATGGTAAGAAGGAAGACAAAAGTCATAAACTCTTGGTAAATTTTTCAAATTCAAAACTAGCATCACATTTTAATATCCAGAAGCTGAATCAATTGTAATGACAGAAGGCAAAGTACAGCGTCTTTTACAGGCTGCCTGGCTAAATAACTTTTCTTCCACATTGAAATATAGAGTCTAATTTTTTGCTTGATGCAGCAGCAGGTTGCATGATCGACCCGGTGATCCTCAATACTAATACAGCCCACAGCGCTGACCAGCTGAATGTGCCGATTCGTCCTGCTGGGTCATCCTGGTGGCGCAGTCACCAGGACACCAATGTTTCCTTCTCTCCTGCCTGCAGCTGGTGGACAGGAAAGACTCTGATCAGCTGCCCCCTTGTGGGGCCCAACCACCTGTCCCATACACCTGACTTTCTCTCTCTGGGTTTGAAGGGATGCAATGTTAAAGGAAAGCACAGACACTCTGTGTGTGTGGCTGTGCTACAGTAGCATTTGACCCAAAAGTGAAAGTGAAATGTGTTCTTGAATGCAAGTAACCTAAAAAACTCTTGCACTTCACTCAAAGAAATAATCTGTTGAATGAAGGTAATCTTATCCTGCCACCATATTTCCATCTAAAAACGTACGTTTGCTTAACATATTTTGATTAAGTTCTGTGAACGTGACTTACATTCGCCCAAATGTTTGGTTTTAGTCAATCCCAAAAAACTGATGTTAATTTACTCAGCATCAATCCAGTATCTCAGAGCGACAAAATGTGGCCTTGTTATGTACTTGTGTAACAACAACAACAACAACAACAACAACAACACGGGTTATCCAGTCCAAATCAAAAGTACAGGAAAAATGCTAGAGTCTGAAGAAAATGATCTTGTTATGAAGTTGAGCAACAGAGTCCACGAGTCCAAAAGATGTGGGGAACAGGTCCAGGAAGTAGTCAGGGTCCGGCAGAGGTGTAGCTTCACATAAACACAAAGTGGGTTAAAGATTACGTTGATTCCCTGTTTATATCACAAACCCTAAACAAGGGAGGAGATGGTGATTTCCAGGCTCTGAGAATAAGTCTTTTAGCTACAATCATACCAAACATTAAGGCTTTCTGAAGAGGACGTCAACGTGCCAATAACGTTAGGGAGCAGCCTAGCACTGCAAGTATACCATATGTCGATAATTCTAAGTCATAAATCAGGCTATATGGATTAAATATCTCCTAAGTATAGGGCAGGACCAGAAAAGGTAGCAAAGGGTTCCTTCCATTGCTTTGCATTTATCACACGATGAGGAAACAGACAAAAAACACTGCCAAGCTTCGTTTTAGAGAAATGCAAATAATGATAAGTTATAATCTGGCATCTTTAACACCTCTTTTAATCCATTTCTGCTTTTGATGCTAAACCTTCAGTTGCTGTGTAAATCCCCACACACCACAGAATTCATTTAGGCTCATCGTGTGCTGAGGATGTTTACCACTGTTGTAGTTTTGTATGGACAATAAATGTTGATAAAGGAAAACACCGGGCTGTTTCCATTATTCTGTGGAGAGGTGAGTTTCAGTGCTAAAAGGGGTGAGTCAGAATTGAATAACATTACAATTTCACAGTTCGTGAGCAACAAAAACTGTAGAAAATGTTGAGTTTGTCAAAGCTGCCACATGTAGGATTTCAGTCTTTGACTCAGTGTCACATTAACTCAGTTTGAACCTACACTGTTTTTATTTTTCCTGCCTCGTGCTTTTTATGAATGTTGTTATGAATGTTATAAAAATCCCAAGTGTAGCGACTTTTATGCATAAACATTTCATCCTGTACTGCAAAAGTTTATACATTTATTTTCTAGCTGTTAAAACACACAGTTTTAGAAATTAAACAGTATCCCTCTTTATCTTTTGATTCCAAGGATCCAGACTTTCTTTTCCTTCTGTCTTGAGCAATAGTTTCCAGGCTTTCTGAAGGTCTTTCAAAGTTGTTGTTGTTTTTATATATTGGCTGCTTTTTCACTCAATTTCAGTCTAACACAGCGGTTCCCAAACTTTTTTTGCTAGGCCCCACTTTGTGCGTGTGCGAATATTTTTCTTGTAAAACAAACACACCCTCCAACCACACGCGCCCATATTTTGCTCCATTGCGTTTATTTCACACCTCAAACATTTAGTGAACAATTAAGCAAACAAAAGTAAACTGCAATAAATTACAGGTAGTAAGAAAATAAACTACTAACTCTTTTACGCTGCGTCCACACCTACACGGGTATTTTTGAAAACGCAGCTGTTTCGTCCACGTAAACGACGTTTCGAATCACCGAAAACTGAGATTTTTTAAAACTCCTTTTTTGTGTTTACGTGTGGACGAGGAATACAGAGTTGGTCACGCAACGTCAAAGGTATGTGTCTTAATTCACGTCACGCTGTGGCCACGTTATTGTTTACATGAGATGAATTGCAGAATGATAGAGACAAAATACTGTTAATCTGACTGTCTGCAGGTTTACACGCAGTTACTGTCCCTCTATTTACAAAGGCAGAGGCGTCACAGTGTTGTCTACCTTAGCAAAGAACCAATTTTTAACTGTATATGTAGTTGCTTTGTTACTAGCAGCGGCTTCAGAAAGTTCAGGCTGTGTTGAAGAGCTATCTAAACCTAACACTAAAGGGTGCTGACTCCCGTCAGTCTTTTCCAACTTGTCCCAAAAGCTTGTTTTTTGAGGGTTTGTGCCTTGGATGATAATTTGTGTCCATCAACAGTCCAAAAACTCTTCAAACATGTGTTTGAACTCTGGTGGATAGCTAAAGTCCAAACAGGACATTACATGTCTGTGCAGTGCTAGCCGAACCAGTGAGACCACGACAGCTTGAAGGAAGACACTTATATGGGCATTGTGAGATTATAATATTATTTTATGCCATGTTATACCCCTAATTAAAGATTGTGAATTATTATGTAGTTTTAGTTTGCGTTATTCTCCTGAATTAGAAGAAGGTGGTAACTCTTGCATTTGTTAAACTGATTTGCATTACATTAGACTGCTGATTTATTGTGAATCAATGATATTGTTTTATGATGCATGTTACTGCTGAGTTATAAGAAATACTGTTTGCAGAAAGTCATCGCCTTATTTGTCTGATTAGAAGAGAACAGAGTATGCTGGAGTTTTCTGCCCCATCTCAGCAGGAGCAGATAAACGGGGAGCCAAGGTCGTAGCTTAGGCGCCGTGTGAGAGAAAGCATGTGAATGTTTAGGCTTTTATGATTAGGTGGGAGAACCAGAGGCTATAAGAGTTTGAGCAATGCTCCACCATTTTGAGATCTGATGCTGTCTGCGTACGGTGTCTATCTCACACGCGTGTGACTATTAAAATCATTGTTTACTCAACCCGGCCGGACCAGTGTTGTTATTGTGGTTTTTCCTCTTCTATCCATCCCCAATATTTGAATCCGTAACAGCATCTTCTGTCTGCACATCTTCTCTGTCACATACTGTAAAGACTTTAGCCTCTATGCCTTCATTCTGTGTGATAACAACATACTCAACATACATGTTACATACATCTACTATTAAAAGAAGAAATTCATTATAAGAGTAAAGACACTTCAACAAACATTTGAAGAGAAAACAAAGTTGAGCTAAATATGAATTCTCAAGAATCCCACAAATGAATGGTCCTGATTTATTCTGTAATAATACCTTAAGCAATATAATTAATTTAAAAATTACACTGCAAGAGCACCCTTCCCTTAGAGCACATGCACATTGTATATATGAACATATTATATGTATATATGTATGTATATAACCATTTCATCCAGTCTGGTTGCTCATCCTGACCAAACCAGACTAACACTCCCACCAATGGAGTCTAAGAATAATAATAAGAAGCTTACATTAAGCCCAAGTACATAAATGTGCATCTGCTTAGAAATGTGTAAAAATTACTGTGTATTAAAGAAGAGGGGCCGACGAGTACATTCCTTTATTTTATGACAAGAATATTGCAAAAATTTCTATTTCCAGTTTAACCATGAAAATAGGAATATTTTCATGAATAGCTACAGCAAAACCAATGTGCTAACTCAAGGTTAAATGCAAAAGAAAACAACCTAAAAACACTACTATGCAAACTCTTGCATAGTAGTGTTAGAATTATTAGAAGTGCATTTGGGTTTGTTTGTTTGTTTGTTTTTTACCAATACTTATTATATTGAAAAGTTGAGAAGATGGGATTAACCATGCACATTCTGTCTGCTGTACTACAGCTTTAAATTCAAGAGCAGAAATGTGCATGTGTCTGCAACTAAAAAGACATGTTCTAATATGTTCTAGTTGTTTTTGCATCGTCTGGTGGGATGTGCAAAGACTTGTGTCACTGTGGCAGAAAGTTTAGACATGAATTAAAGCACTCACTGCTCTCTAAGAGCTGTGCCTTGCCCCATAAGAAGGAATCATTTAATAACTGCAAGCATAATATATTCACAGTAATTATTAATTTTTATATCTAAGTAATCAAGCAAGTGCTTTAGTTGACTCTTTTGAGTGCACAGACACACAACTCTCCTCTTTTGATTGGCTACCAAGAACCTTTCCCCTTTTATTATGATGCCTGTATTAAACAGTAGGAGTTGAAGTAGGTCTTATGTTAAAATTCATTTCTTTAATTTCAAAATACCGTCTCTCAAATGAAAAGCCTCTGTTTGTAGCTCAAGGGCAAAATCTGCAAGCCCAGATTTTTTCTTTACATTAGTACAGAAAGAGAAAATCTAGTGAGAAGGCAGGGAGGCTTGCAAACAGTCATAACCACTGAAATCTAACCACAGCGTGATGAGGACTAGTGAAATTGGTTCCTGAAAGTTCCTGTAAAACAACAAAAATGATCTTGACTTTAGGAGCATTTTGGGTGAAGATCAATTCAGTAAGTGCAAATTCACTAAAATGTGATGAGCGCTGTGAATTCAATCAACACAATGTCAGTAAACACCTGAAAACATAATATCTATATCGTCACACATCATGCTGTGGATCATATTAACCTCTGTATTATACATCTGTTGCCTGATTACTCGTAGTTTTTTCTTACCTGTTGACAACAACCTAAACACGTCAAGTTGCTTCTTCTCCTACAGTCTCCTCTCAGTGTAAACTGTAAGCTGCACGTGAATGGCATTTTAATAATGTATGTGTCACACTGGATGCCATTCAAACTAGATTTTCAAATAACTGCTAAATATTTCCTTCTTCTCTTTGGTGCCCATCCAACTGGTGACACCCTAGGCACCTGCCTAATTGGCCTATGCCAAAAACCGTCCCCGATCAGAGTTGTTATGCTGAAAACAGCCTGCTGCTGCTCGTCATAAGATTGATAAGCAGTGAACCAAAACATTAAAGGCCAGGTCTATAAATATGAAAAGAAACTAAAAGTTACTAAAAGGCTTTGCGAAGCTGAAGGGAACTGCACATTTCCTGCAGTGATTTCCAGCCTGTTCTGTCAGGACCATGTTAATCAAAATAACTTCTGCATCTGCAGGAATCCATTATGAGGGTATGGCTGTGTTCCTACTTGCTCTTTCATGACATATTAAAGGAAGCAGCCGCAAGAATTGATCACACAATAGAGCAGGCATCAACGGCAAAGCAGATATTGATTAACCCAGAAAACACACGTTTCGGGGTGCAGGTGGGTTGCAGAGCAGCTTGCAGACACAGGTAAAGCAGCTATATGTCAATCAGGTGAACAGAAAGACATCAGCTGCTCCATCAGCTGATGTGGGCTAGCACTAAAATCAAATTATCTTCCATGATTACTGACCTTGGATATTTGACTTAAGGTAGACTTTAAAAACAAACATATGACAGATATAGTGCAGGTCATTGTGCTCTTCTTCATCTATGACGTCTAATAATTAGCAAAAATCATGAAAATGCCAATCACCCACAACTTAGTATAAGCTCTTGTATATTAAACTCTAGTGGAGTGGACTCCTTTGCTCTCCTGGGTCCAGGGGTAAATTGGGTCTAGGTCCCTACCTTATTTCTCCTCCTGACTAAAGTGTAGTTTAATGAGCTTTCGTCCCAGTGGACAATCAGGATAAATGCACACACTTTGTGCATTTTGTGGGCAGAGTAAGGTTTAATAACCTGTACTGCTGGGGTAAATTACCAACAGCGGTGTTGAATACCAAATGTGCCCATTATAAACACTGAGAGCCGAACTGCTCCAAATGTCAATTCTGAGCTCTGGATGAGTGACACTGTGTCACTCATCCAGAGCCCATGTCAGTGAGTGTGTGTGTGTGTGTACTCCATGTGTAAAGGAAAGGGACTGCATACTTTGGAGTCATTGTAATGACTTTAAAATAGTTGAATATGTACATTAATCCAAATATATGCAAAGTGGGATAAAAAAAAAGTAAACAGGGACTTAGGTGAGTATAAAGACAAGAACAGCAAGAGGGGAGCAGGAAAGAGGCATGGAGGGAGGAGCAGCGGATGATAAGGAACCAAAGAGAGGGTGCAGATGGTGGAACAGTGGTTGCCAAACTCCACGAAAACAGTATGATGTGCTTATCAAGGCTGGTCTCTTTTTTCTTGGTCTCTTCCGTCTCTCTGTCTCTTTCATTCCACTCTCACCTCAGCTCTCCTTCTGTCCTCTTATCTCCTTCTCACATTCCCTTCAACCCTTCCTCAAACTGGTCTCCTTCTCTCCTCTCTCACCCCGTCCAGCCTCTCTCACTCTGAGTTCTTTGACTGCTGCTAACTTGGTGTTTGAGGAAATGTAAATTAGACTCACGCAGAGCTGCTGGAGTGGAAACACTTCCCTTTCCATATAGACTTTTGCTCAGCGTGTAAATACGATGTAGAGTTGTGTGTGTGTGCTCAGGTTTTGCTATAGCTGTGAGGACCATAGTAATATTTGCTGTCTTCTGAGGACGCTCTCACTTCTGAGGACATGCTAAACTAATTTTGGAGCAACCTAACTGCTTGGTCCAACCATTTAAGATTCACTTCACACTGTCCAGGACAATACCACATTTCATTGGAAATTCAACTTTTTTCCCGTTTTTCCCGTTTTCACGTGCTGATACATTTTTAAAAATTCATTCTTTTTTTTCTTTAATCTCTCCCTCAGTCAGTGATTGGTTTTACTACAACTCAAAATTCTTAAATAGACAAAATATTTAAATACTTCATTACAAAACTATTAGGTTTAGGAAAAATATAATGGTTTGATTAAAAAACTGTACAGGGCAGCACGGTGGCACAGTGTTAGCACTGTTGCCTCACAGCAAAAAGGTCCTGAGTTCAATCCCACCAATCAGGCTGGGGTCTTTCTGTGTGGAGGGGGTTCTCTCCAGGTACTTTACCCTGCGACAGACTGGTGACCTGTCCAGGGTGTACCCTGCCTCTGGAATAGGCTCCAGCCCCCCCGCTACCCTGACAAGGATAAGTGGATGGATAAATAAATGTTACCCCCCTTACAATCAAACTCCAGTTTTATTTTGAACGGCGCATTTCAATACTACACTATTGTCCATGAAAACTTTAAATATTCTCTTGAATATGGAATTAACACATTACACGACGGATCCAAAATCCTTTGCCGACATCTGTTTGGTTAAACACTGACAATAGGAAACCTTTTGGGAGCGTTTCCCAGACATGCCACGGAGAATAGAGTTCTCATCCTTGAAGCCTTTTCTCTTGTATAAATGAAACATGAACCACTAAAGCCCGTATTTGACTCAGTCAGACTCCAACTCTTTCCTCTTGATCACTGAAGCGGCCAAAATAATTTTCTCTGACAGTTAGCATTTTCCAGACTGTCTTTTTGAGCTCATCATCTGTGACAGACCTAATTCTTGGCTGTTTGACGGATTTTCTCCCTGCTTCCATTCAACTTTAACGATGCCAAGAGATGCTATAAGTTTGTTTCCTCTGTGGCTGCACAGCTCTGACACATAATGGGGATTCCATAGCCTAGCAACAAGGAGGCTAAAAACAACCCACAATGCACCAGTTTTTGCAGAGGACTCCTGAATTCAACAAGATATCTGATGTGTCACATCATTAGATTTTGGTTTAAGACGAGCCAGGCCTGCACAGAAATCACCGCTGATGATGTCTCAGTCCAGCTGCTTAAATTTCTGTCCAACATCTGGCTCTGAGATAATTGGTTTAGACAAAACTGAGTTGCTTTGTAGAGAAACTTTTTTATCTTGTGACCTTGAGAGATTTTTTATTGTTGTGTTGTGACTGAGAGCGATGTTCACTGGTTAAAGCAGCTGCCTACGTTTTAAACAGTGACATGTTAGAGATCGTAGACTTCATCCAAGCGTTTCTCTTGAAGCTTTTATATAAAAAAATAGCTTAAACTGTTAGCAGTCGGACGTACCGCCCACGGGACATTGGATGGTTTAGGGGACTAATAGGACTGCTAAGGGGTTAAATGATTTCTAAACTTTGTATAACTGCTGTTGTTCTGAATTCATTGATGTTGTTTGGAAAGTGAGAGGCTGGTCGGCTATGATGTGAGGCTACTTTACAGAAGGATGTAAAATGGGGTTACATCACAAACATCTTGCCTATGTGAGTTTTGTTCAAACATGTTTTCATTGAACACACCTGGAAACTGTATACACATAACATTTTATGGAAGCATGGTCAGCTCTAACAGGAAGTGAGTGTTTCTGTGCTTCCCTCATTAGCTGATGAAAACTGTCACACGTGGCTGCAGCTGTTTTTTTTCCAATGTTTCAATGCTGCTGCTTCCTGCTTTCATTCATTTTCCAGATGTGTAAAAAGCTCATCTCAAAAACTATCTGCCGCATAATATGAGGTGAGAGTGGAGGCCTAGGGGTTACACAGTGCTCTGTAGTTCTATTTTTCCAGCACCGACGCTCCGGTAAAGCAACATTTTATTCAGATTTTCTTCCTCCCCAGTGACTGAAACTTGATCGTTCTCTTGTCATAATATAGTACATCTGGGACTGTACAGTCTAAACACACTATGCCTCCATGGACTGTGAACAAGGTACAGCCAAACAAATTGCAAAATGTCTCAGCCAGAACAAACTGCCACCCTTTGGCCAAGGGAATTGAAAATCACCTCTGTAAAACAAACTGCAGGCGGAGATCATTCCTCAGACCTACTGTTAGTCTTCTAAACCAGAACCTTATAACATTTCACTTTATCTGACAGCTCTTTCTGGGTTTGTGCCACATCTTGGACTAAAGAATTCCTCTCGCCCTTCCTGCAGTATTGTTTCTGTCACGACGGACGTGGGGAAACTCATTGTCGAGGTTTAACAAAATCCAGGCCTCTATGATCCGCAGTCTCGTTTTCTTTGGATGATATTAGAAATGGCATGGACTGAGGAACCGGAGCTGAAGATGTTGACTCACCCAGGTGAGGAATCAAGTGAAATGACACACAAAAGGCTCCTGAATTCAGGGCAGCCACTTCACTTTTCACTTTACATTCTGAACAAACACCGCAGGCTGATGTGTTGCTCTGAAGCGCGGCTTGTATGTGCCTGAGGCGTGAAATGACATATCATATGGTGATGTGTTTTAGACTGGAGAGTGTAGGGGAGAGTGAGGTAAGTTGAGCCAGTGGGTAAGTTAATCTACCGCCAGTATCTTGGCAAGCATGCGCAGTTTTTGTCATGAGACTCTAAAATGAGTTTGCATTCTGTATTTGCATCTTGCTGTGGAAGAAGTATAAAAGCAGAAAGTGTAATCATCTTCACATCAGACTTTCTTTTATCATTTTGTCTTTAATTCCTTACACAACTGGTGTTATATTTTATGCATATAGTGCAGTAATTCGACACAGAACTGGTCAGAGGTTAAATACACTCAGCCTCTGGGCAATCACTTTTGATCACAAGTCATTTGTAAAGTTTTCCCAGCAGGAGGTAACCTGTCCCCCAACAATGAGGCACTGACTGTAAGCATTCTCAGACAGATTGGCGAACCTTTGCTAATAATTGACATCTAATCTATAACCAGGGGTGCACATACGTGGTCCGCAGGTCCGCAGGTCCGCATTTGCTGTCAAAATAAAAGACGCGCACCAGATAAGAAGTTGCAACGCGCGTTTGCATACATACGATTTTCTGACAGACATTTGTTCAGAACTCTTAGAGATGCCGAAGAAGCAAGCTCCTTTAAGCAATTACTTTGGTGTTCCTCCACCTCCAAAGAAATGTCAGAAGGAGTCCGAACCGCAAAAGAAGCGCATATTCTCGGAAGTGCTGGCTTTACATTTCTTTTATTTACTGGTGTTTATAAATGCATAGCATAGATGGAACCTTTTACTTTTCATTATAATGTTACGATTCTTCATTTCATTATAATTTACTGCAATTTACAATCTTCCCAATAAAAAACACCCAAATCCAAAACAGCACAACCTTAAGCATGGACCTTGTCACAGAGAGAGCTTCATCTCACCCGCTGAACTTGGAACTACTTTGGACTGCAGCAGATATTTAAAACACGACACACACACAGCTCGATGCAGACAGTAATGCTCCACATGCAAAGGCTAACACAGTCACATGCATGCTAATGTGACCCGAGTTATGAGTACTGATCAGCACTAACATTTTTAAACTCCTCCCTGTATGACACGGCCAAATCAGCTCACCTTGGAGGAGTCCAGAAGGCATTTTGGTCAGATGCCTGAAGACCCTCGACTGGCTCCTTTCAAACCACCGCCTCAGACTTGGAACCGAAACATAATAAATTGTCTTGAGTTGAAAAATAGAATCCAAAAGTCAATAACAACACAAAACCCTGAGATGATGACAGACCGGATCAGAAGCTTTCCTTTTTGTCTGTTCTTTTTTCCTCCCCATCGTTCCACAACAAAGCCTCCATGACAAAAATCAGCACATCCAGCAATTGTGCATTTCCGCTATTCAAATCCTATATGTGCAGTACGTCTCCCACACAAAAGCTCAAAATGTAGTCTTATCTCCCCACTGAGCAGATGAATAAAATGACCCCCATTTGCTTCACATTTAGCATTTCAGCCCTGAATCCAGCTGTGTAAATCATCCCCACAAATCGAGGCCTTGCCAGAAGCCTGCCTGAACTGCTCTGACTGCTGTTCACCACCTTTGAGATTCATTTATGTGCAACATGTACGCCATAGAATCATTTCTCATTTGAGTCATGTGGGCCTTATCTGCAGTTTTTAGCTAGTAATCGCGTTTCATGCTAATTAGGAGCTGATTGGACGAGCAGAGACGACTCTAATTGCTTGTTATCCCCCGTTTTGTGAAGCTGTCATCTTAGGTGAGAGGTGGCTGTGTGCTGACAGGGCTCATGCACGCACATGTATTCAAAAGCGCACACAGAGGCTTTCTGTGGATGATCATTGCTCTCCCTGATATTACAAAAAGCGATGACAGGCAGTCATGCTGTTACACACCGCTGAGCTATATTTTTAGTCTTGTTTACACCATTAAATGCTGCAGTTAAAGACACAGTTGACTCTTTGGCAAACACGTTCACCAGGCGCTGCTCTGCAAAGTGCTTCCATCTTGTAATTACCATCGAGATTATTCTTCCGTGGCTGTTGTACTCCACGTTGCCCACATCGATTTTCTCTCCATCCCGCTGAAGGAAACGTCCTCTCTCCTTATTGGCACTGAAACTTTGTTCATTCAGCACATTATAAGGTTGATATTTCTATTAACACTTGGCCCTGAAAGGATCAAACATCATCGCCGGTGTCGCATTCTGAAAAGAGCGTGCGGTTCAGCGAAAGATGAGGGTTAAATAAGAAGTTGGTGGTTGTTAAAGACTTGTCTTATTTGTAAATGATCCGTTTCATCAATCAATCAAAGATGCACTACCTCCTGCAAACTAGCAGGCTACATGATTTCATTTCATTTCATTTTTATTTATTTCACACTTGGTACTACAAACAAAACAACCACATCTTCTATCAACAAAACACAACAACCATGTGTGAAAAGGAGCAGGAAGAAGAAAATATTCTTATCAAGCCCTGCCCCCTATCTACCATCGAACTTATATCACCGGTGGGCGCCAAAAATCAGGAAACAAACTAATATTGACATTTCTCTCCGGTCGAATCCCAAACCAACATCACATCTACAATCAGAATAACCACTCCACATATTAAAATATTAACAAGGAGAAAATAAGAACAATAAAAATTAAAATAAAATAAAATAAAGCAACACACTATAAAGAATCCTCTTTCAATAAATTCAATTTCATTCGCATTCTTCATACTGAGTTATCGTTTTAAACATATAACACTTTTTAAAACATTGTAAATTTATACAATTCTTTAAATTATAATGAAGTGAATTCCACAGTCTTATACCCCTAACCGTTGTGCTCATTAATCTTTGTGTAGTCCTGGCTAACTGATGCTTAAAATAAAATTTCCTTCTATTCTCTTCTCCCCTTGAACACATCAAAAATACTCTTTGTAACTTAAAAGGCAAAATATTATTTTTAGCCTTAAACATAATTAATAATGTCCGTAATTTCACTAAATCTCCTAATTTTAATAATTTTGATTCTATAAATAATTTGTTTGTATGTTCTCTATATTTAACATTATGAATTATTCGTATAACTTTCTTCTGTAATAGGTTTAAAGGTTTTATGGTATTCTCATATGTATTCCCCCAAACTTCAACACAATAGTTGATATATGAAAAAAACAAAGAAAAATATAAAATACGCATTGTTTTATAATTTAATAAATCTCTTATACTACCCAAAATATAAATAATTTTGACCATTTTCTTTCTAATATGTTCAATATGAGATTTCCATGTCAAATTCTCATCCACTCATCTCATCTCATGATTGTGAGTGGTAAGGAGCAAATCGGTGAAGGTGAAAAACATCTGTAAAAAGCTATGTTTAAAAATGCAAAAAAGGAATTTTTATAGCAACCCAGCTCTGCACAGCAAGAAGAGCTTAGCAAAAAAACAAGAAATGTTTTGCTTAACAGCAGGCAAGAGTAGGACAGTGTGGTTTCAACCCTCTAGAAATTTGTACTCAGTCAGCAATATTCTCATGGTCCAGAGTCGGGTGGCTCCATGTTTGTGTTTTTTGATTATTAATATTCTTCAGTTTAGTTAGTTTCTGTTTTTCTTTAATAATTTTTAGGTTTTGTTATTGTGCCTCCCTTGTGTTAGTGTGTCCTGGTCAAGTCTGCGTCCACGTGCCGGTCTTGTGTTTCCTGTTTTACTTTGATAGTCTCGTGTCCTGTGTTCAGTGTTTTGCTTCCTCCCCGTCTCGTTATGTCAGATTAGTCCCAGCTGATTTTCCTTCCTGTTTCCCATTCCTCCATGTTTTTTCCTGTCCTTTGTCGCATCGTTACACCCCGTGTATGAGTCCTGCGTTTGGGTCCTACATCCAGCCAGACACACAGCAAAACATGACAAATATTTTCTAACAACAAAGGTTTACCAAAAAAGCCAACTCCATAAATGATATATAGCAATAAACAATCAGCAATAAATAAAAAAGATAAAATAAAAGAAGAAATGATAATAACAAAAAAATCCATGAGATTAGGAGTTAGATGGGCTGGTGGGGTCATACGTTAGATTTTACTCTGATTTCAAACGATGTCGAGATATAGAGAACACCTTTGACTCCTTAAGCTCAGTTACAGACATTTGAAAAGAATCTAAGAATCCTGAAGTTAAATTTAGATGGAGTCCAACCACAAGGTTCCAAAAACACAAATCCAATTCATATTCACCATGATGGTTTTTGATTATGAGCCATAATGTTGTAATCATTCCAAAGTAAACTTACTACCACATGATGTGATGGTAAACATGCCTGTTTTAATAAATACATGTTTTATTATGATAAAAGCACTACTGCACCCACCGAGAAAAACGCTTTTTTAAAACCTTGTTTTGAGTAAATTAAAAAAATGTTGGTCAAAAATGTAATTTTGACTGATAATTCTCTAAAGCTGCTTTTTGTTTCTGCAAAAATGTAGATAATGTTGTAGAAGTACCCATTACTCAATAAACACTTTATAATAAGCATAACTTTACATTGTAATTTATTTCAAGTCACACTGAATTCAGCATCATGTTTATTTTGTTGTCCCCATTTGTGTCAATAATGACGATTATGGGCTATTAGTCGCATTACTGTCAACCTCGAGTACTCAAAATGTCAAGATGCTAATGGCAACAGACTTGGTGCTTCATGACAGCAGTTAAATAACTGATGGGTGACATCATGGAGGCTCATCCATATACTTTACATCACAGGTGACGACGCATAAAACTTACAGTAACTTGATCACGGAGTTTCAGAAGTGTCTTAAATTGAACTAGTAAAAATGTGATTAACTCATTTTTAAAAATGTTTTATTTTGTACAGAGAGGTCACTTTAATTTAGCACAGTGTACATTCTTCTCTACTGTATTAGGCATTACTTTACCCTTGTGTTACTGTGAGGAAGCCAATAGGACTATCCCCTATAAAAAAGGATTTAGCGACAGCGGGGAGGAAGACAGCCTTGTCAGATCCAAGCTCAGTAAGGGGAGCCATCTACAGTTGGGCATTAGATAAATGAGGGCTTAGAGACACAAAGACAGAGTGTAACCTATAGGAAAGAACAGACAAAATGTAATGATATCCAGCAGTGGCACATACGCACATGTGGAGACAAAAGTAGCAAGTGTAGAAGAAAAGCTCAGTACATCCCCACCAGCCTGAGCATATAGCAGCATAAGTAAGCAGGGAAGGTTCTGGATCACTCGGTCTAGCCTTAAGTGTAAGCTTTATCAGAAAGGAGTGAAGCTTAATCTTAAAAGGAAAGAGGGTGTCTGTCATCTGAACCTAAACTCTGCTGGTTCCACAAGAGAGGAGCCTGAGAGCTGAAGGTGCTGCTTCCTATTATACGTACGAAACTCTACGAACCACAAGTAAGCCTGCAGCCTGAGAGGGAGGAGAGTGTAGTACTAGTAATTTACTTTACCCCTAAACATTTGACATCAGCAACATGCTGTGAGCATGCTTCCCACCTGCTCTGCTTTATAATTCTCATTAAAAACAGCCATCCTGAACCGTGATAGCCTAAAACATCTGTGTGTGTGTGTGTCTGTGTGTTTTTGTCCTTCTGTCAATCACACCATGCTTCACTCAGGGAGCATTCAGCGGGAAGATGTTTCTCACCAGTTTGCAGTGATTTTCTGGCTGAATGTAATGTTTTCGTCTCAGTGATGTGACGTGTTCTGAATGTCAGGTCAATCTGCAGCACATATGTGTGTTTGTATTGATACCTTGGTGGGGACCAAAAACTGAAGGTATAACTATACCTGTGGGGACCAACTGCCCTTATGGGGATCAAAATCCTGGTCACCAGAAGTTTGAAGGCATTTTTCACACTCAAAATGTTGTTTTAGTCTCAGGGTCAGGGTTAGGCATTCATTTTTGATGGTTAGGGTTAGAGGAAGCATTATGTCAATCAGATGTCTTCACAAGATATGAATACCTGACATCTGTGTGTGTGAGTGTTGGGATGAAACTTGAAAAGAAAAAAAAAACTAATGTAAAGCACCAGCAGATTAGCAACAATCTCACAACATAGGTACTACTTTTCTTCACAAAACACCAACTGCATACTGCTACTCTGCAAAACAAGTGGAAAAAATCCTGCATGCGAAAGATCTCAGACCACTCTGCTGCTAAACCTATGATGAGGTTACAGAGATAAAGAGTAGCTGAATTGTTCTCCTCATTTTCAGAGTTTCATTGTCTCATCTTCAATGTCGCTATGTTCTGCACCTGTCATAATGCTGAGGTGAGGGTGTAAAAAATAAGGTAAATCCCGGGAAGAGCATTTAGGGATTACTACGGGAGCCTAACTAGTTCCCACTTTGATTACTCTAACATTCTGGCGAGTAGTGAAAGATGAGCTGGTTATTTTAAGATGAGTGGAGGCTCCAAATCAAGACTCGTAGAGTATTCCCAGGCTGGGGAAGAGCCAGGTTAGAAACCCCACATCCAGATACCGTGACAGCACCAAGCATGAGACAAGACTTTATAATTCATCATCCATTTCTTCAGTTTCTAAAGCCAATTATGACAAATTAGACACAAGGTTATAAACCCTGATGATATCTCAAAGACAAAGGGACCAGTTTGCCCTGGGGTCCTATGGAGGTAGGTCTGGGTTGGGCTTAAGGGCAAGCATGTGGTGGCCGAGCCCCAATCTGCTACATGGCGAGACTGTGTGTGCCCACCACTCTGGATGTTTATTCTGTTTATTTCCACTTGAGAAGATCAGTATTCATTCTCATTTAGGTCTGCTTCAGTTACTACCAGCCCCTGAAAAAAAATCCTTTTTTGGCTAGTCTCTATATTTGTCTGCCAGTGGGTTTATCAGATGTAATTGATTTAAACAGGTGCTTGCTACAGCTGGGAACTATAACTCTGAACCAGAAAATAAATGAGCCGATGAAGGAAAAAGTTGCAAAGGAGGAGAAAATATGGCTGCTACCGACATACGAATAATCAGTAAAATGTGTTTATTAATCGAAGCACCCATAACCCTAACCAGGGGCGGAGCGTGGGGGTGGCTTACTGGGCTTAAGCCCGGGTTGTTTTGTCAGAAGCCCGGGGTCTTTTGGAGTGTAATTTTTTCATAGTTAGATGCCTGGCTGACAACTGTATAAAACAAAAAGTACACACAATATTCGAAGCACATAGTGCACACTGTGGGAATTTACGACTGTGCGTGAATCCCCCCTGACATTGGTATGATCCAAGCTCAGGCACTAAGCGACTCAGCGAGGGGGCGGGGCAGCTGCTGCCTGTGAGTGCGCTGTTGGAGAGACGGAGCCAGCCATACTAAGGAGAGCTTAAGTTTGAGCAGGTACCAAAGCAAAGCATTCGTACCGTACAAATAATGTAAATATGACGGTGAATCACGAAAGATTGATATCAAACTGATCACTTGACCAATATTACGTTACTCGCTCTTCAAGTGAATCAACAAATGGCGAAATGAAAAGCCGAACAAATGCTATTTTTTTAGAGAGTCTTAGCTTATGTGTGTTTATTTCATATTTTCAGTTCTTACTCTCCCCGACTAAATCGGTTTCAGTTATGTACTGAAATATAAGAATGGACATTCGAGGGTTCTTTCAAAGAAAAAACTCAGGTAAATGTTATTTTATATATTATGCTTTGTATGTTGTGCAGTATATTTCTATGCAAAACAAGAGGGGTTTCAGTACACAGCAGGATATCCACAGTTTAAACCAGATATTTACACTTTAGGGAGAAAACATAAAACATTTTTATTGTACAACATCAATTTAGAGTAAACTTTTGTTTTAGATAAATATTGAAATATATTTTGAATTAGTTAAATGTCAGAATAAAGAGAGACAGAGCTTCTATTTTTATCACTTTCATTAAATTTAGGAGCACATGTACACTAAGTTTATTGTTAATTAATAAGAAACTCCAGAGGATTCCATTCTGAGCCGAAGAAGCTTCTGATTGGTTCGTAGAGTCCATGTGAGTAAACTGGTGGCACACCTGTGGATGCATGTAAGGCAAAACACAGAGCCTGTTTCTGTGACATGGGAACATCAAGAGATGTCAACCAAAACACCAGGAAAAGAACTGTGGAGCTCCATAAGTGTGGCTCAGTCTGAATACAATTTAGTGCCATTTACAATTAAGAAATACAGACAGTTTCTCTCTTTACTCTTAAAGTTAACAAATATGTTTTTTATATTTATCAATCTAAAAAAATAAACATTTAGTCTGATTTGATGTTACAATTAAAAAAGTGTTTGTGTTTTTATCTGAAGAGTTTGTAAATATCTGGTTTCCCCTGTATATTTGATGATTGTCAGCACAAAGAGAGAGAGAGAGAGATGGAACAAGAGCAGGTGAGACACACATGTTAGTCAAATGGTTGTTTACCAAAACTATCAGCGTATCATAGGTCCTCATGTATCTCGTACCTAGTGTTTCTTTTTAGGTTTGTTATTTTTCAAATTCTATATTTATTAAGTTATGCAGCTTGTTTGCACAACAAGGCTAAATAATTATATAAACTTTTCTCAATCTAAATAGTGGACTTTGGTAGAATTAAAAAACAAGTGTAGTGCAGGTCTATGATGATTTTTAGTGCTGCTATCATCTAGTTCTGATTCTGGTTCTGTCTTGGTTAAATCCTCAGTAGCCCTGATTTTGAACTGTTGTAGTCCTGTTTTAATTCTAATAATTTCCCCCAGGGATCAATAAAGTATTCTGATTCTGATTCTGATTCCGGATCAGTTCTGGGTCTGGTTGAATTGGGGTTTAGTCCTCATGTCTTGATACAGCCCTGACCTTGTTCTGCCTTGCTGCTTAATTAAAAAACTAGTTTAAGGTGTCCTGCACATGTGATATATATATATTTTTTTCCCTATATGAAGTCATTCTGAACAAAACTCAAAACAGAGCCTATTAACCTTTCAGTCATTTCTACCCCCCCCAAAAAAAAAAAATAAATAAAATAAAATCCCACATGCATACCACCCTTTTGGGCTAAGCCCCAGGTGTTTCAAATGTCTGGCTCCGCCTCTGACCCTAACCCGTACTGCAAAGACAGTTAGGCAGGCATTATCTGCTGACATTTAATAGTTATACGTTCGGTTGCTCCTTTGTTTTATTTCCTATCATTTTATTTCACCTTTATTTACACAGGCAGTCCCATTGAGACACGGTGTCTCGTTTACAAGAGCAACAACATGTTGTAGCTCTATAGTCATTTAAAGTCATGTAATGTGCCCTCTTTTCACCGAGCATATGGATGCTTACACTGGCGATTAGCTCCCATGCTCGTTTCTGCCCGTTAGCAGAATACACGCTAACCTGTCTTCACCATGCATGAGGTGTGCAGCGAGGGTTAAATGGTGCTGCGGCTAACACTGAGCTTGTGTTTCACTGGAGTGGCATCATCTGTAAATAAAGAAAGTAACAGCTCAGAGGAGAGTTCAATTATCACTCACTGCCTGACATGGAGAAGAGGTGAGTGTGTCAGCTGTCTGTCTGCAGCCTGTCAAAACTCACCACTCTGTGTGTGTGTGTGTGTGTGTGTGTGTGTGTGTGTGTGTGTGTGTGTGTGTGTGTGTGTGTGTGTGTGTGTGTGTGTGAGAGAGAGAGAGCTTGTAAATGCAGTTTCAGATTTCTCTTTGTGTGTGGATACAGTGTCTGCCGGTGTGCAGTTAAGTGTTCAATTCTTTGTGTGCGTCTGCCTTTAGTGACCTCATATCTCAATATCAAAGGCTGCAGCCATCTGACACTGAGCTGTCTGCCAGCATCAGCACTCTGCAGGCCTGACATCTCCTCCTTGTGTGTGTGTGTGTGTGTGAGGATGTGTGTATCGATCCTGCTGTTTGTCTTTTCCTGAGAAGGTTTTTTCTCCTTGGTGCATATTGCACATGCACACACTAACAGAGAGCTATCTCTTGTTCAGCTTTTTGTTCAGCTTTCTTAGTTCTTAACTGTTTTGTGTTGTGACAGCTGTGTGTTACAGCTCTGCTCCACAGTGTCATAATAGGTTGAAATGATGGGGCTCTAAAGCAATATGATAAAAGAAGGAAATGTAAGCAGAGGGAAAATAAACACCTATTTTGAAACATATTTTCCATCCATTGTCTTCTACTTAAGGGCATCGTGGCGGCGCAGTCGTTGCCTCACAGTAACAAGGTCCTGAGTTTGACTCCACCATGTGACGGGGCCTTTTTCTGCGGAGATGTGTGGGAACTCTGGCTTCTTCCCACAGTCCACAGACATGAATTAGCAGGGTTAGATGTAAAGGGTTGCCTGTCTCTGTGTCAGATTGTTGTTGTCCAGGGTGTAACCCACCTCTCACCGTGTGGTAGCCGAGATAGTGAGAGCTCCATCCGAGCCTCAGTCTTCAGCTTCCAGACTCCGGGGTCCAGCCTAAATCCTAAACAGCTGGAATTTCATTTTGCCACTATGGGATATCAGAGCGTAATCGTCAAATACATGATTTATTGAGTTTGAGAAATAATCAGTCCTTCCAGATGATTTCTCCTTATTGAAATACTGTTATCTGTCTCCAACCTGTCCATCAGAGCTGGCTCTTCATTAGGAGGGAGGAGCAGGGAAGGTCAGTTTCCTGTTTTTGAAACATCGAATGATTCTAACAATAATTTTATTAGCAAGACGACTTTTATTTTCAGGACTATCACAAAAAATGTCCCCACTTTATTTGTCAAGATTGTGAAAAATCGCTTGTGCATTAATTTCGATTAGACTGAATTACTGCAGTGCTGTCTTTGCTAGACTTCCTAAAAAAGACGATCCGTATTCTGCAGCTCACTCAGAAGGAACGTTATTAGAATAACAAAGAGCACATCAGTCCAGTTTTGGCTGCACTTGGTCCAAGTATTGTACAAAACTGATTTTACAATATTCTTCTATAAAAATCGTAAATGTTCTTGGAGCACCTCATATTTGTCACATTGCAGCTCGCACTCTTAGATCCTCCACTGTCAGTGACACTAGACACGAAACAGAGAAAACTTTAATGTTTTTGTCTTTTATGCTCCCAAACTTTGGAAAACACTGTGGTTTCTGTTTAATATCAGAACTAAATAAGATAAGATAAGATAACCTTTATTAGTCCCACACGTGGGAAATTTGTTTTGTCACAGCAGGAAGTGGACAGTGCAAAAGTTATGAGGCAAAAATTAGGATACAATAAGAATAAATACCGTACACAACTGTACAGAATAGAATAAAATACTATATACAGTAGAATAAAATAGAATAAATATACAATAAGATAAAAATAGAATACAAATACAAATGCTATATACAACTGAGTAAAAATACAACGATGACAGAAGGATTATTGCACTTAGTATTATTGCACATGTATGGATGTGTGTGCTTGATCAGTTAAAGTGTGTTAAATGTGATCTGAGAGAGCTGTGGTGCTCCTCACTCCTCTGCACAGCTGTAATTATCAGCAGGTTCAGACACATTCAGTAATCGTGCAGATCTGGAGTAAATGCACAATTTCTTAATATCATCGTCCTTCCAAGTTTGTTTACTTTCTTCACATTTACCTCAGCCTCTGTCTTTGTTGCCTTTTACATGTTTTTACATATTTCATGTAAAAATGTACCAAGGTTTGCTTCTTTCTTTATATATTTGAATATATAAGGTTTTTGCTCAGACCTGTGCAGTTCTTTGAAGCTTTATTTGTGATATTGAGCTGTTAAACAAAGACATGCTCCCTTGTCAGGCTGTGGGAGGTCTTTGTAGGAGGGGTCCTGTCCTGTTAGGTCTGCAGCTGACTCCACATCTCACACTGGTCTAAATAATAAAAGTATATAAATACTAAGCAGTGGTTTGTGATTGGACACGAGGAGGTAAAAAGGAAGAGAATCGAAAAAATAAAATCTTTGTGAGCTTTTTTGGGCCCCTCTGGTTTTGACCTGGTTCTGTGTAAACACTGATTCTGGTGGCTTGATATGGAACTTTTTCCCTTCTCCTTTTCCTCGTCTTGACTCACCCGCCTCTTTAGGATGAACTCATATATATTTGTCCTTGTGATTTTTCTGAATTAATCGCTTTTTTAAAAATTTCATTTTTGTATTCGGGATTTTTTTTATTCATCTTCTGTCTCACAACTAAATTTCCACGTAACCCAGAAAAACACAGTGGTGGTAGATCTATACAAAGGAGCTACTAAGCTACTGCTACATACTACTAAAACTACTTCCCGCAGAGTAACTGTGTATTTGTTTGCAGAGGTATCAAAGAATCGCGCTGTTATATGCATTGAGTGTTTTAGCAGCTCCGCAGCAGACAGCTGGCTGACAGAGACAAGAGAACAACAAGATAAGAGAGAGGAGGTATCACCACGGCTTCACACAACACACCTGACAGCAGCTAGTGCTCTCACTCACTCTGACTGTCTCTCTCGCACCTACACCCACGAGTATACTTTTTTTTTTTTGGGGGGGGGGGGGGGGTTTATTCAATTTTCAATAAAATTTTTCAATTGAAGCTTTTTTTTCTGTCAGTGTTAGATCAGGATTAGGCACGCTTACTCAGTTCATGGTATCTGGAACATCTGAGATGTGTTGGAAAAAAAAGTGAGCATATGGAAAACAAATCAGATATGATTTATTATTGTGTACCGTGTGCTCCCGCTTGATTTTTTAACCCACCCTTTGTCATTTGTAATCTTGTGGTACACCATTGCTGCCTCCAGCAAAAAGTAAAAGGAGGGATTTCAGGATCCACAGTGTTCATTTATACTCTGATACCTGATAGAACATAGATAATTATTATGATCATAACCCCAGCTTTTACAAGAACATTAAAGCATTTTATTTTTTAATTAAATGAACGTTCTCACTGTCTCAGTGTCAGTTGTTGAGACACGTCTGTGACCCGGTGTTTTGTGTTTTCTGACTTTTTGGACCTTGTTTAGGTCTGTTGTAGTGATTTGTGTTCCTTAGTCTTTACTTGGTATTGGTTTGTTTCCCAGTGCTTCCTACTGTAATCATTTGTATTTCCAGTTCTTAGGCTACGTTCACACTGCAGGCGAAAGCGCATCAAATCCATTTTTTTGACCCTATGCGACCCATATCATGGTATGACAGTGTGAACGGCACAAATCCGATATTTTCAAATCCGATCTGGGTCACTTTCGTATGTGGTACTGAATCCGATACATATCTGATGTTTTAGAAAGCGACTGCTGCTTGATGGTCACGTCGCATTAAATCCATCTTTTACGTCACCGACACAAGACAGACGCCGATTATCAGCACCGGAGAAGACATCGCGAACGCTTCCTGGCCATCCAGTGAAACTGATGGGAAGACAACGTTGGAGAAATGTGAAAATTTCATTTGTACTGTATAATCTGTAGATTCTGACAGAAATATGCAGCTATCCTTTGAAGCACTGCTCCTCTAAAACAGCAATAAGGATCATTTTTAGGCCATATGTAAATAAAAAAATAACTTTATAACTTAAATATAAGCAAAATTGAGAAACGTAAAGTCCGAAGTCTTTATATTAAGGGCCATCGGTCAAACAATACTGTTGCTCTGGGTCTAAACAGAGCGCGTTGTGTGTGACGTCTTCTTTTGCGCATGCGGGCCGCTTTGAGCGTTCACACTAGAGCGCGTTTTCATTTTATTTGCAGTGTGAACGAGCAGACAAAAAAATCGGATTTGATCAACAAATCGGAATTGAGCATTAAGACCTGCAGTGTGAAGTTACTTTAATTTAGTTCCTTTTTGTGTCCCGCTCTTTTTGGTCTCGTCTGTTTGTTCTACCCAGCCCGTCACATCTGCCTGGCTCTGTGTTGCATTTCCTGTTTTATTTTGGAGGTCCTTGTCTCTCGTGTATTGTGTTAAATATTTGCTTCCATCTCGTTATGTCGGATTTGTTCCTCCTGAGTTGCCCAGCTGCCTCTACTTCCCTGATCATCCTGTTGTGTATGTATTGTGTGCTTTTGTCCCCTTTGGATTGTCTGTTCATCATCCTTCATGTATTGGATTCCATGTTTCGTGGTAGTTTTCCTAGTTTAGTTTTGTTTTAAGTTTATCCAACCTAAATTAAACAGCTTACTTTGGTTAAGCCCAGTTCTGTCTTCATGGTCTGCATTTGGGTCCAAACTCCAGCTGACAAATACAGGTTTAATGTGCCATTTGTGCCATAATGTTAATATTTAATATTAAAAGTTCAAATTTCAACACGACTAAATTGTCCTAATTTAAATAAAAAAAATAACTCAATAAATATTCCACTGGTAGATTCCTACATATCAAACCTGTAAACAGTTTGTGTGTGGTAGCGCATCACCTTATTTTACCTTCTTTTAAAATCTCCATGCAGGGGGACAACAGTGGTCGTTTACTGACATCAGCAGCAGATTTCCCAGATTGAGAGTTAACAATATTTGAAAATGACTTGACTCTGTAACATGTGACAGTCAGAGTCACACCATCATGCAAAGCCAATGAGCAGTATTTCATTTCTTCACAGATTCCCTTCACACTAAGGGTTTCTGATCTGTCAGACAGCAGCCAGTGCACAGCTGCAGTTCAACAAACAACCAGCCAAAAAACTGATCTTTGAGTTCCACTGCTCTGCATCTGGCTCATTCGTGTTTTATGTAGTTAACATAGTTCTGACTCTGAAACAGCTGGAACAGAACTTATCCCGAGTCCCACCAAGGAATACGTTTACCATCGATATTTAGCAGAGGGGGGCATGTAGACGAGAAGGGGTGTGGAGGGGAATCCTAAACCTAAACACAAGCCTTGGTTTGTGACTCAGGAGTCTTTGTGTAACCAGGCAGATACTGAGGCTGTGACCAAAACGATCCTCATGGTCTCATATTGTTTGGATCAACAGTGGACACAAGGCACGATGCTGGGGCAGTGCCATGCCATTAGTAGCCCACCCATCTGTTCAAAGCATTTCCACTTTCAAGATGAATTGGTGATTAGAATAAAACTGCATCAGAGCTGAAATGTGCTGAGAAGAGCTGCACACACATTTTACATCATTGGCTGTTTTTACCAGACCAGCAAGTCATTTTTGAGAGCACAGTTACAGGTTAGAGTAGCATAAAAGCCCTGCAAATATGAAATATTAATACTAATTTACTGATTGTTTTCAGTGAGGCTCCTTTTTCTGTTTGCCAGTGTTAAAAAGTCACAGGATGACAATCTTAGTCTGCTTGGGTCAAGAAATGTTCAGTTAAATTGGTCACTGCACATGTGGGTTTCTGCTGCAGCTCCCAGGGATTAGAGCAAGAAATAATTAGTGTTTCTGCATCAGTTTGTATCTAAAGAGTGAGACTCACAAATATGCAAATAGGAAAGTCACTGTGTAGCATTTATTTTCATGGGATGTGTAGCTGGTAATATGAATCCACCACACAGACATTTATATTCAATTCACAAATCGTTGATCAAAACTGAGAATAATTTCATGTCACAAACATTTGTTGATATTTGTAAGTCTTGGAAAACAAACGTACGTGATATTAACACAAAACCACAAAGTGCATGGGTAAAATAAATGTACTGTAATCTATTCAGTTCAGTTCAACTTTTGCTGAGAAGATCAAACGGAGGATGTAGCACTCCAAGCGTAATTCCACTGTTCACATTACAGGACAGTGAGTATGAGGTTATTTCCTGTGCAGTCGATCAGTAACAGAGAAACCGAATGTCTTTAATGGAACTGAGAAATGAATAGCAGAATAAAAAATAGCAGTTTCAGTTCTCAAACAGATTAAGTTGATTCTGCAGATTACAACAGAAACAAGATCACAAAAGGTTGATTCTGTTCATCTGGATGTAGCATTTACGTCCAGATGAACAAATCAACCTTTTGGGATTGACTCACCTGGATGATGTTTCTGCATCAAGAAAACAGAAACAAGCTCTCACTGAGTGCAACTCACCCGACGGCCAAAGGTTACACTAAAACTTTGATATTTTATGGTGTTTTTAATGCAACATGCTGACAATTTACCTTCAACCTACAGTGGGACCTTGTAGCATTACATACGGTGTATTTGTTTTTATCTTTATACACATTAAAGCACATTGGCTGAAATCTTTGGCTTCTGTAAGCTGTCAAAACCTTTGGTGTGACCTTGACCCAATTTCCATCAAAATTAAATCAGTTTGAGCTTTATTTGGTGTCTGCTATCACAAAGAATTGAAAATAATATCTTGAAGCCTGTGAACCAGACTGCTAACAAACAACCCAAAAAAATGGAGCCGATTGGATATTCTCTCTCTTATGCAGAGGGTTGTTAAGGCTTGCTATGCTAATCAAGGCTACGCTGTGTGAAGTCTTGGATGTGGAAATAAAAAGAAAAAAATCCCAAACTCCATCTAATAAACAGTTGAGTTTGTTGGGAGAAAGAAAAACATGGATTCAACCATTTTAAAACCCTTTTTTTTACCTGATAAATTTGCATATACAAATGTCTTAATGGCCACTGAAGCTTTGAACTCTACGCACAATGAAAAAAGCCCAAAATATTGACTTTAACTCATTTTCATGTCAATTAAATGTCAGATTTACGTGACTGGTATACATTCAGTTTAGATGTTTTTGTCGTGGGTGTGGTGACCCAGTGTTTATGTTTGGACTATTTAACATGCTTTGATTTAGAACTTTCCAGGGTTTAGTCTTTGGTGTTTTCAGCTTCCTGAGTTCTTTAATTCTTTTGTGATTCCCAGTTCTTAGGTTTTGTTCCTTTGCCGTCCATGTTTTGTGCATCAGGCATGAAGTGTAGGTTCTGTTCTGTCTCCATGTTTAGTCATCTGTATTCTCTGTCTGCCATGTCTGCGTCCCCGTGTGTTATATTCTAGTCTCTAGTTTTCTGTGCCTTGCCTGAGTTCCATGTTTAGTTACTCTTGTCTCCATGTTTCATGTTCCCTCTGATTCCCCGTGACAGTCATGTCTCCTTGTCACAGTATCAAGGCTGCGTCTTTGTCTAAGGTCTTTATTTTGATAGTTCCTTGTTCTGTATTCAGTGTATTCATGTTTGCTTCCTCCCCGTTTCGTTATGTCAGATTAGTCCCAGCTGTGTTTCCCTCCTGTTTCCCTCGTTACTCCCGTATGTGTTGTTGTGTCGTACACCCTCACTGCTGTGTGTTTTCCTTGTTCTCAGTTCAGCAAAATTAATATTTACATTTTTTTCATTGTTTTGTTGCTTAAAACTTTCACAGTGACTCAAAGTGAAGTCAGACTGATGTCTCCTGCTGTCACCACTCAACATTAATTTCTGTAGTATTTTAAAGAGGGAGTGACTGAGGCCACATCCTCCATACCTGACAAAGAAAATCACAGAAATGTTTTTTAAATTAATTTACTGACAGTTGACTGCATTTTTATTGAAAAATGACAAAATTCTTATGTATTATTAATAATAAGTGTAACAATCGATGATATTGGGGCAAAGCATTTAGTCACACAAACGTTCACAAACACACACTCAGACACTCACACGTATTCTCTGGTGTCCGGTTAGTAGTTTATAGCTGAGTGTTACATCTCCTGTCTGCAGGGGAGGTCACCTTTAAGATAGCAATTTAAAAGCTTTGTACATTTGTACAAGACAATACACACACACACACACACTCACACACTCACACACAACACACACACACACACACACACACCAACCACACTATATACATACTGTCTATACACACAAACTTTAATGCCCACCCAGTCAGAGATAGAGGCATTGATAGAAAGAGACAGCAATGGATTGTTCTCAGCTCTCACTCAGTTATCTGTGTGTGTGTGTGTGTGTGTGTGTGTGTGTGTGTGTGTGTGTGTGTGTGTGTGTGTGTGTGTGTGTGTGTGTGTGTTGTGTGTGTGTGTGTGTGTGTGTGTGTGTGTGTGTGTAGGCTGTCTGGTGAAACATGAAAGGTGGCTTGTGTGGAGCCTCACACACACACACACACACACACACACACACACACACACACACACACACGGCCTCCTGACAGAAAAGGTGACTTTTATCCAAAAACGACAGGAAGAAGCAGAGAGAAAGAAGAAGAAAAGAGAGAAGCAGTGACGCCAGTTGAGGAAGTCAAAGAAACAAACAGGAAGTGACCCGACAAATGATGAGCTGGGCACCGGGAGAATGTGGGTGTCTCTGTGGGCACTTGTCATATGTGATTGACAAGGCTTGCCAAGCAGATAAGAGTAAAATGACAGATAATAAAAAGTAATAAAGGACGGAGAGGTACAGGGCAGGATGGACAGAGTTCAGAAAGATGATGCACAATGATAAACACTGTTGTGTGGAGAATAAGGGTGGACTCTCCGTCAGGATGCTTAACTTGGTCATATTTGAATGACTGAGCAGAGGAGAAGTTAATTAGCTAACACTAATAAGGTTGGTTTAGTATGCTAGTCCGTCATGCTTGTTTTCAAGGCCATGTTTAAAACACCAGTTGACAAAATATGAATTTCACTGGACTTGTCATGGAAACTGCAGAAAATTCACAGTCAGAGACAAATAATATTTAAATGCCACACAGAAACCTGTGATTTAGATGAATTGTCTTACTATCTCAAGCATGTGAATAACTTTTATATTTAAAAGAAAAACTCAGGGAAAATAAAGAATATAAATGTTTCTTCTTTCACTCTTGAGATATATCTTAACAAAAACTGAATTTGTTTCTTTCTTTTCAACCTAAATGTCTCTCGAGCTAAGTGTTAGTGCCAGAGCATAAGACATGCGTTTAAAGCATGTTTACTAGTAGCGAATTCATAAGCACAGTTTTTAAACAGGGGCATGACCGACCCTTTCTACAGCATCTGGGTTGAGCCCTGAGCTAAAGCGGATAAAACAAAAAGGGAGCACTCGTCTTTTTTGGGCTCAATTTGTGTCTCTTCTACTGTTTCTTCCTCTTCGGTTGAATAATTTGCCCAAGGATCTCCTCTCTTGACCTGAAATAACATCAAAACTTTAAAGTCTGTAAAAGTTAAACAAGCTCATAAAGTTCTTTGACCCTAGAGAAAAAGTTTTGAGAGGAGTTTAGAGTAAAAACCAGTGCTCAAGGGTACACTGGCAGTCTTCAAATGTACTCAAAGGATCCAAAGTTAAAGATTTCTTTACACCTGCATGCCAAACACACACATGCACACGCACACACACACACACACACACACTATTCCTGCTATTATGCAATATTACTCAGAGATTCACAAAAGCCCTTTCTTATTCCACAGAGTACTTAAGGCAGCACAGGACATTAAAAGTGACAAAGGGCACTTAAAGCAGCTCTGGGAATAAGTCCACAAAAAGGCAATTAAAGCAGCAATGTGCAATCAAGGACAGACAGGGCAATTAAGCCTACACACTCGTGTGCCTTACCTCCTCCAAAGTTCCTATTTAAAGATGATGATCCATTATAAATTCAGGGGAAAATGCTTCAGCTGTCAGACTCACACATGTTGATTGAAAGAAAGATGTTGGTTCTGAGAGAGCAGGAAAAAACTGGGAGTGACATTTTTAACTTCACGTTGCACTTACAACTTGGCAAAAAGTGTCAGAGCTGACTGACTTCAATGGTACATGGAAAGTTTTTGATACAAAAGCTTTTGAAAACAGTTTCCTACAAAGGCTCAGGTGAAGAGTTTGAATGACCTTTTGTTGGCGGAAGGTTCGAATCACTGATACTGATCAATATCTGAGGATTTTCTTTGTTTTTCTTTGATAAGATGATCTTTCCAGTTGGTCTTTGCTAGGCTGGGTTTTTTTTTTTTTGTGTCCCGTTTGGATCTTTAGCCATCAGAATTGTTGTCTTAAGGCCAAGAAAGATGCCAAGCGGATTTATTTTACCAAGTGGATCATTATGGCCTTGCCATATTGGTCCATTTGATTGACCTTTATTATAATTATGAATTTATTTTATTTTCAGTTGCTACAAACAGGACAGACATGACTGGGGGATAGGACAGGGAGAAAGAATGTAGGCTGTTAAGTAGGGATGCAAAGATTTGGGTCTCAAATTACCAGGTACCTGTTGGTGTTTGCTAAATAAGGTCATCCAATGCTTGCAGTCAGTTCATTTAAATTTCATGATTATTCAAGATCTTGTATGTAAGAAGCATTTTAAATTTGATTCTGGATTTACCAAGGAGCCAATGAGGTCCCACGCTCGCTTCAGCATTTTGGATCAGCTGAAGGCTTTTCAGGGAGTTTTCAGGACGTCCTGATAATAATGAGTTCCAGTAGTCCAGCCTAGAAATGATAAATGTATGAACTAGTTTTGCAGCATCACTCTGAGACAGCATGTTTTTAATTTGGATTTTTGATTATATATAGGACTGCAACAAAGCAGTCCTATATATTTGTTTAATATGCACATTGGATGACACATACTGGTCTAAGATTCCAAAGTTACTGGAGGCCAAGGCAACTTCATCCAAAGTATGTAGTTAGTCACCATTGTTCTAAGATTTACACATCTAGATTAGACATTCACATTACTCACACTCTCATAACACATACATAGAGGACCTTGGGGGTGGGCATGCTACATGGCATCCAGAGGTGGTCTGTTTGTCTCCGCCCCAGGGAAAAAGGGTAACACCTCCTGGGTCTAGGTGCAGGTTAGGGACAAGGGTACCTGGACCTGGAGTATAGAGTACGTTTGGAGAGTGTGATTGTGTGTACAGTGTCTATTTATGTCTGTCTCCACGTTGGGTGAGTGCTGAGTATTTGCATATGTGTGCATGGGGGAGGGAATGGATGTTTGTATCTGTGTGTGCCTCTTTGTCTGTGTCTATATGTCAGGTCAGGTATTAGACTCCACATCTCTAGGGACATCTCAGGCCCCCCCAAGGTATGGATGCCTATCTCTCCTCACCACTCCATAGTTCCAAACACCAGATCTTAATGAGGGTGGGGGAGGTTCAATTTGCCGTGTTGCAACGAGCTAAACTTCTGTCGCGCTAGCTTGTGCTGCGCTCAGTAAATCTGCGCTCAACAGTGCAGCCTAGGTGGATAAGTCGAACGCAGATCCACTGAGCTCTCAACACAGACAGCATCGTCAGAAGAAAAGTTGATTAAATAAATTAAAAATTCTGGATTGTTCGATACATATGTGCACCAAACCGAAAGCACTGTATCGAACGGTACAATATCGATACGAGTATCGTTGCACCCCTAATATATATATATATATATACCGAACCGAAAGCACTGTATC
>NW_024583163.1:155233-160425 GCF_018398535.1 Haplochromis burtoni | reverse complement strand
CTATTACAGACTGCAGATGTGTCTAGAATATGGTTTCTAGATAGCAGAATTGGCTTACTACGTTTTCCCCGTCCCCCTTTTCTCTGTGGCTTATTCCACAGGACCTTGTTTTGGTTTTTTTTTGTTTGTTTTGTTTGTTTGTTTTTTATTTCTTTCTTGGCTTATGTTCAATAATGTCCTGTGTCTGCAGCTTGAGAATGTTTTACCGCTGAAATTACAGCAGGCTAAGCTCCAATATCTTTCGTTAACAGGAACTCTTAATTATGGATAAATAACTGCTCATACAGCACATGGACATACTTAGTGTCAAAACTGATCAGTGAGACCCTACTTGGTTACCTTCTCTCTTCTTGCATATGTCAGACTGAGACAGACAGGGGTTTTCTGAAGAGAAATAGGAGCCACCTCAGACCAACAGGAACTATTACCAGATCTGGTTGAGTGGTGAGACCTCCTGAAAGACTGGATGTGTAATTCTCTGAAGTTATCCATTTATGCTCTATTCAAAGATGGGTTAAGCTGTTAGAGATGTTTACAATAATATGTTTCGTTTAAATGTAAGTGAACAAATGAGGGATGTGTATAATTTTCACGTCACGTTTCATGATGCTCTGCATTTCTGTTCTAGTGAGCTGTTTGAGTCGTTATGAAGTATGTCTTTAGCTAAAAGGAGGAGGTGTAGCGGTAGACTACTGTTCCCATAAGGCTGTGTGTGGGGAGAGCTTCTGGGTTCTGAGTAAAGTTGGAAAACATCACCCGAACGCGCTGCGTCCAGTGTCATCATTTATACGCAGACTGCACAGTTCAACCCACTTAAACACGAATCCTCAGGTTTACAGCTTGTTCCACCATTTCTGAGCATAGTTCATGTGTTACATTGCCAGCTGTATCTCGAAGTGATGTAAAGACAACTGCAGTTCAACCATACAATCTGCTTTTCACATACTGAAGTTAAAAGCAAACAGCTCATATTTTCAACATCATTGGGAGAGAAGAAAGAAAAAAAACATTAAATCGCCAGCAACTGATGACACACAAATGAAACCTACTATTGTGTGATGACTACAGCCTTCACAGAAAGACGCAACAACATTATAGATTTCTTACTCATCAAAGCCGTCAGTGCTGATGGGTCACCACATTCATATACTAGCCCATCAGTATTCCTATGGACATCATACCACTCCTGCCATCTCAACATGTTAGTGTTGTGCCAATAAACTACCAGCTCACATGTAAAACCTGTAGAACTGTGCCTGTAGCAAATTATATCAAAAATACACCAGCCCTGCAGGAAAAAGAAGGAGCCCAGTGTCTATAAAAACAGCTTGCCTTCTGAACACAACCAAAATTCTAACCACCTGTATGAGCCCCTTATAATTGTTTGGATTTCAGACTTGCTCATGTTTACTTCAAATCACCTCATCCCCGATGACTCATGGGTATAACCTGGTATTAAAACAGCTCAAACATGTTGAATCAATGAAAGAAATAAAGATAAAATATGTTGAATATGTCCCAGCGAAGGCATTATAATGTAAAAATGTTTGAGTGTAAAGAAAATATCACTAACGGACAACTGAGGGTTGAACTCTAATCAGCATCACAAAATAGTGCTACACTATTAGCACTATTAGCAAGGGAGCCGAGGCTAATGCCATGCTCATTAATCTATGATAATACTATAAAAACCACCACTCTCAACATGGGCATGGTGATTAACTCAGTCATTAATTCTAACTCATTAGTCTTTTTGGTCTAACCACTACTATGCCAAACAAAACACACACACACAAACATGCAGAAGAAATGTTATTGAAAGTTAAAAGGATGAATCCTATGTGTGTTTTAAACTGCATTAAAACAGAAGAAAAGTCGAATTCAGTAAGATCTGATTTATCACCTGTCAGCTCTTGAATGTTTGTGAAACACCAGAGACATCTATTAAGAGCACAAGAAAATGGCTCATTACAGTGTGGTCTGTGTCTCTAATGGGGGTGTGCTTTATGTTTGCTGCAGGACAAAAAGATTCTGCTAGCAGACAAGCATAAAGATGACAATATGTTACTCGAGTAATTTGTCCGTTATTTACAAAGGCAGACTCATCCAATGACACTGTTAGAGAAATAAAGTCCAGTGAAAATGGTTTCCTTTTTAAAAGAGACCCACGTTTGACAAAATTGTCTATTTTTATGCTCATTAGAGGACAGTTAGGACAGTTGCCTGAGGGAAGAGGGCAGTTTTCATTTGATAGAGTCATGTTTGAATTTTATTGGAACAATGTTCCTCCCAGGATTAATTCAAGGGACAGTACATTTAAAAGTACCTGACATCTAAAATATTCTCATTGCTTTATAAATACAGTCAACCCAATGCTATTCTCACAGAGTCAAATACTGCTAAGTGTCATATCCCTGGTGCATGAGGTTATGGCAACAGTGATATCTGTCTAATCTCTCAGTTATGGATGCTTGTTAAAAAATGGTAAATGGCCTGTATTTGTATAGCGCTTTTCTAGTCCCTAAGGACCCCAAAGCACTTTACACAACCAGTCATCCACCCATTCACGCACACATTCACGCACACATTCACACACTGGTGATGGCAAGCTACATTGTAGCCACAGCTGCCCTGGGGCGCACTGACAGAGGCGCCCCAGGGTCAAATCCCTTGACAACTGGGTTTTTTAATGATGCCTCCACTTTTTCCAAAACCAAAGCCTAACCAGGTCACCAGATTTCTGATGGATCAACCTTACCAACAAGTGACAGTAGAACCTAACTGAAGGTTATGCAAGTTTAACAAAGAAGATCTGCATACACTCATGGGCCTGGATTCCTAAATATTTGGCCTGGTGATCTGTTCTTTATAGCACTTCTGCTTTCCCACACTGTCAAACTCTGTTCTATCATCATCACTTCATCAAAATGAAGATAATCACAGACACCAGAGTGGGAGACTGAGCAAAATTGTTGGTGCCGCTGCTCCTCTGCTCCCTTGAGAGGGAGAAAATTTGTTGTAAAGAGCTCTGCCATTTTTCAAAAGCTGATAGAAGTAATTGTATTGATCAAACTATTGTGTTATGGCAAAAGTTTTCAACTTAGCATTAGCTAATCTATACTTTGTTTTCTAAATCCATAAAGATTTCAGACTCATTAACATGATCCATAACTACCTGCTCATGTACATGTGCTTGCCATGGTATCATCGGTGAACATCCAGGGAGTGGACATTGAGATAGTGGACTCTTATAGGTACCTGGGTGTTCACCTGAATAATAAACTGGACTGGAGCCACAACACTGATGCTCTTTACAGGAAGGGTCAGAGCAGACTCTACCTGCTGAGGCGGCTGAGGTCATTTGGAGTACAGGGAGCGCTTTTAAAGACCTTCTATGACTCTGTGGTGGCATCTGTCATTTTTTGTCATACAGTGTTGTATGTTGGAGCAGCGGTTTATCGGCAGCTGAGAGGAAGAGGTTGGATAAACTCATCAGGAAGGCCAGCTCTGTTCTGGGATGCACCCTGGACCCAGTGCAGGTGGTGGGAGACAGAAGGACTCTGGCCGAAATAACATCTCTGATGGACAGTCTCCCACCCCATGCATGTAAATGTTGCTGAACTACAGAGCTCCTTCAGTGACAGACTGCTGCATCCTAGATGCATAAAGGAGCGTTTCCGCAGGTCCTTCCTCCCTGCAGCTGTCAGACTGTACAATCAGAACTGCTCCCAACAAACATAGATGTTTACATCTGCAATGTAACTGCAATAAGTTAATTAACCGATTCGCACTACAACCTGGTCTGCCTCTTATCTGTGGTTATTTTTATTTAATTTTTATTTAATTTAATAAAACTGTACAGTACTCTCTGTATATAGTAACCATTGTCCTTAATGTAAATATGTAAGAAAAATAGTTTCTGTATTTTTCTGGTCTGTGTCCTGTGTATTCTTTGTTTGTATATGTGTCTTTTTGGCTGCTGTTACAACCAAATTTCCCCTTGTGGGACAATTAAAGGATTATTCTATTCTATCATAGGTACTGTAGCTGTATCCATCTGAGCAGCTGCATCAGTCTCACTTTAAAAAAGCCCATCACTTCTGAATTGCTCAGCTGACTGAACTGGTAGATTGTCAGGTTCCTGTATGGTCACAGTTTGCTTTAAGAGGCTACATCAATTTCTCAAAGTGATTATGGTGAAAATAATTGCAGACACAACATTTAGTTAATTAACAGATCAGTGCAGAGAACGCTTGTCTTCTTCCGTCACCACAATTCACCGCACACCATTGACATTGATATATATCTGTTTTATATTAGCAGCTTCATAAAAAAGGCAAACTGACAAACAATTTCACTTACAATCTTTACATAAACATTGTTTTTTAATGCAACTCAAGAAAATGTTTAAAGTGATCCAGTACTCATAGTAATCATAAAGTTGTAAACAGTATTAATTATTAAAATACATAAGTGTTGCATATGTTAACCAACTCTAAACACACACCTTGAATTGTGAATTAGATGGACCAAAGAAGCTGAGGATCACACTGGATACCATTCCTGTCAGCTTGCAACAGGAAACTGAGGCTACACTTCACACAGTGTCATCCAGCCTGCTATCACTGGTAGTGGTCATGTAATGGTGTGCGAGCTATAGTCAGCAAACTTTGGACCCCTTAGTACCAATTGTACTTTGTGAAAATGTCAAAACCTTCTTCAGTATTGTTGCCGACCATGTCTATTCCTGTATGAGCACAATTATCCATCTTCTGATAGCTGCTTCCAGCAGGATAACAAGTCATGTTACAAATCATCTCAAACTGGTTTCTTGAACATGAATAAGTTCACTGCACTCAAATGGTCACCAGCTCTCAATAGAGCACCTTTGGGATGTGGTGGAAGACGAGAATCACATCATGGATGTGCAAGTGACAAATCCGCAGTAGCTGTGTGATGCTGTCATTTCAACATGGACCAAAATCTCTGAGGAATGTACTCAGCATCTTTGTTGAACTGAAGAAATTACTGCAATTCTGACAGCAAACGCTAGCAAGGTGCATCTGACAATGTGGCTTGTGAGTGTAGCATTGGGGTACAATGTAATAGTACTATCAGTGTTGGGAAGGTTACTTTTAAAATGTATTCCATTACAGAATACAGAATACATGCCCCAAAATGTATTCTGTAAC
>NW_024583163.1:142004-154035 GCF_018398535.1 Haplochromis burtoni | reverse complement strand
CCTACGGGAAAGTAACGGTAATCTAATTACCGTTTTTGCAATAGTAATCCCTTACTTTACTCGTTACTTGAAAAAAGTAATCAGATTACAGTAACACGTTACTGCCCATCTCTGTTCATTACACAGAAGGCAGTCACACTTTAATAGTATACTGGGTTGACATGTTTCAAAATCCCCAAGGAAACGTGATGGCCTTAATGACACAGCCACAGTATATAGAGCAGTTTATGTCCTGTAGCACATAAGCATCTTTTTTTCACTTTTTTAAACTTGGAATCACATATCAGGCTTCAAAATTTTCAAAATGAGGAAGTGTAGTTCAAGACATAATTCACATCAACTAAAAACTCATATAATTAACTATCAAAATGCAAGTTAAATATATATTCAGTGATGCTTGGCTTAAATTTGGACCATCTTGGTGAGGTATGCCTTTAACAAGCACAAACAAGTCTGCCACAGACTTGCCAGAAGTGAAAGTAAACACAAGGATGCCCTTTGCACAACTTCTTGGATGCCCTTTATTCTTCTTATGAAACATGACATTTTACATGTATTTTTATCTTTTAAAATGCATCTAATCATCCAAAAGCATTTACCTATAGATATTCAATTTTCTTTGTTTTTCAAGCCTTAATACAGAGGATAATGGCATGAAATGCATGCTTATCTTCAGAGAAGAAAAGAAAAAGTGTCAAATAGGAACACTGAGATGAGTCAAACATTCCTATCATCAGTTGCCATGGTGAGCAGAGACAGGAGCTTTCTTTTGCCTCAAAAGCAGCCCATTAAATGGCAGAAGAGAGTGCCCCTTTGGTTTTGCCCACACTCAGTTTTCAACCCTTTACACCGACATTTGCATTGTTGTTGGTTTTTGTTTTTTTATCATCTTTAGGTTAGGTTAATGTGCAGTGTTATTCAAACTTGGGGGAATAAAGTTTAATTTGTACAAAGACAAAAAGGCTTTTACTGAAAAATATGCTGGCACCCAAAATGATAGTGGGGCTGTTAAGCATTTTTGATATGTACTCTGAACTCAGTAAAATAGCAGTGGTTGCTTATTCGAAGACTTAAAAAGATCTACATGCCATTTAACCTTCTGGTGGAATTCCAGCTATTCTTGGAATACAATAAATTGCTGTTTTTCCTCAGAAGCAAAAGTTCAAGTAGAATGGCATTATCACACAGAGATGAAGGTGTGGTTGATGGCTCAGTGCTGACTTTAGTAAGTTGACTTTGTTTTCTTTTAACCATGGCTGAACAGAAATTTCCTGCATATTTTAACAAAAATGATTAACATATTCAGAAGTAACATCTTTTTTGAAGGCTACAAGTTGCAATTGTGGATCGACAATGCTGAACAAACATTCAGCCAACTAAAGCTTTTCAGTAAAATTTGGTGAAAGAAATGTGCTTTTAAATAAAAATGGGTCAAAATGTAACTGTTAAAGCTACATAGACATACATATAGACATAAGTCTTCTCCTACTTCCAACGAAGTGCCTAAACATAACCAGTATAAGTTAGTATAAGTATTTTACTTAAGTAAGTATTTAAGTATTCTACTTAAGCACAGTATAATTACTGTACTTTATTGGGATCTGTACTTTAATTTTTATTTTTGTATCTGGCTCGGTACATCCTACCTGGCGAGGAACAGCTGGAGTGTCGGACTTCAGCTTGCTGGTCTGTTGAACCACCTGCCTCCTGACTCGAACAGACACAGTTATCATTTTCAGGCACAAGATGGCGCTATACACGATTTTAAAACTGTAACTTTAAATACTTATTTCTTAAATTAAGCTAGACAGACAGAGTTAAATGTATGTCTGTTTTTGAGACCAAGGCTCCATAGTGTAAATTAGCCTCTATACATGTAGCGTTTCATGTCCATTTTAAGTTAGTAGTTTCATAGTCTGGCTGTTAACATGCTGCTGTTTTAAATAAGTATTATTTATTCAATGCTAATATATCTCATGATCTTATACCAATTTATATATCAACTTGCCAAATACACTATATGAGTGCTTGACGATCATGATCTTATTGGAAAATATAGTGTATGCAAATATATTTAATGGCACAGAGAGTACATAAACATGATTTCGAGGAGAAAGCTCAGGTTCACTATCACGTAAAGTGATTATGTGCACTTGTGAATTCAAATCCTCAACCAGGAAATTTAGAAGTTACTAATTCACACATTTTATTTCTCAATTTGCAACAAAATGTCTTTTCCTACCCTCTACTCTCCTGTGCTTCCTTGCCTCTTAAGTCTTTGACTGCCTTTCTGTTTGACAGATACTTTAGCTTTTTATCTCCGCCCTTTGTCTTTGGTCCTTTTCTTTGTCTGCGATCTTCTGCACTTGTCTAATATTAAAAAGCTGAGCAGAATGGTTGTGCTATTGTTGTCTCTCCCAATCTTCTGTGTCACAGCTTGCCCCAACTCTGCCCCTATTCTGTTGAATAGACTTTCACTGCTGTGACCTGCCAATCATTCTTACTGACACATAAATGAACATATTACATTCCAACCAGTGACAGCAGTTAGTTTTAAAGGCAGCCTATAAAATATAACTTGTATAAGCTTTTTGAAAGCTGCATAATTAGACATCATACTTTCGGCCACCACAAGACGTAGGAGCTGCAGAGACAGTTTTAATTCTTCATCAGATCTTGTGTTTTTACATAAGATTTCTGTTGACATTATTTTACAGTCAAATGTAGTTGCTTTTTCCTTTGTCACCTGAATGGGTTAAAACAACAACAACAACAAAGAACTGATTGTGACTTTTTTGCTGATTCCCATTTTCTATGTTTACTAAGGACTATAACTGATAGCATGTAATAAAAAATTTTTTTCCTTCAATGCAAAATATTGTTTTCATAATAAGTTATTAAACTTAAACTTATTAAACACAATTTCCCTCAAACTGTAGGCAAAAACTTGTCACTTATTCCTACAACTTTGCCCTTTGCTCATACCAAGGCTGCTGGCTTCTTAACTGGATCTGAGCTCTGATTAGCTTTGCTTTTAACCACTTTCCTTCATTAGCTTTCCTTGCATAAGGGTGATGCAAGCATAATATTAGGTTTGATGTTAAGAACATTTTTCATGGTGGTCCTCAACTTCTTTTCTCACAGTGAGAATCATCCCAAGTCACATGTTATAGTCCAACACAGATCATGAGACAAGGGTTACTCAGAGAAAATGTGAGGTTAGGGAAAATGGCAGTAACATTTTCATTTACATCAGCAGTGTCCCAACCTTTTAAAAATGGTAAATTAATTTCTTGAAAAACAAATTCTAATATATCAGTTATCTGATGTGAGGAGTGTGTGACTTTGTGACCCTACTGGTCTGAGTACTTATTAAATAAAGCAGAAATTAATGTAGGGGTTACGGCTGTACAAAAGTGACCCAGTAAACAATAGATAAGCTGGCAAACAAGATAACGTGTGCAATCAGTGAACAGTTTTTCCAGACATGTTCAGCTCAGTTGAATCATTTATAGTGATTTAAGATAAGACAGTGACCCGCGGCAGTCTATGTCCTGTAAGAAGAATTTCTTCTCTTTCTTTCCTTTTTGTGGATTGCTCTTGTCGACTTCAACAGTCAATCCATCCATTCATTATCTAACCTACTTATCTTGTTCAGGGTCAATGGGGGATCAACCCTATCCTAATATGGTGTTTGTAAGTAGTGGACAGACAGGGTCAACAGCAATGTTGTGCCATACACAATCACATTCACATCTACAGGACTTTAATAGCAGTTTTCCTGTCCAAAGCAAAAGTTTGAGCTTTAAGACAAAAACCTGAGGCCATGCCCAAAATCTGCCCTTGGTGAATTTTTTTAGGTCAGAGAATCCATAATTGTTTACCCACTGTGGAAGGCTAGTGTGCTAGTGTTCCTGTTACTCTCAGGGATGCTGGAAATTATTGCCACTTCTTTGAGGCGCTCCCAGACAAACCCTAATAAACAGTGATAGTGGGTGACAATCAATGAACGCAATGGGAGAAATCATATCTGAAAGGAAGTGCAATATCAACAAAATCACCCTTTGAAATAATTTGCCTTGTGGCATGTATTGTGAAATTTCATTTCTTGTTCAAGACGACAACTGGGATAAAAGAAATTCATGTAATCAGTGCATTTGTATGATTATGTTTGTAGTGTGAACACAACAGTGGCACCATACAGGAGAAATTGTGTAGGTAGAGCAGTTCAGTGGTTTACAGATTCCTTAAAGTCTTGTTTTCTAAGCTTGGCTAAACCTGCTTATGTCTAAACTGGAGAAGGAAATCCATGCAGACTCAAATAGAACAAACAAGGTCCACATTGAAAAACTCAAGGCAGAATTCAGCAAAGGACGTGAGCGACTGTGCCACAGCAGAACTCCAAGGTTCGGATTAAAGAAAAAACTTTATTGATCACCTAAGTAAACAGTTCTTCCCCATTCTTCAGACCAGACAATGAGACTAATCAGATCGACCGAATACATCTGTGGTACCTCGCTGCTGTTCTGTCACTGAAAGGCTACAATAAAATGGGAAGAGCAGGCCTCAACAGCAAAGAAGAGACATCACCACGCAGACATGAGAAAAAAGGAAAAGAAAACAAAAATGCTCAAAGAAACATGTTCCTGACTGTGGCCCTGAAGTGAAGTATGGCATTTAGCCATAGGGAACAATATCTTTCTTGGCCTTCGTACATTCTCCAGACAACTTTATTCTCTCTCAGTGTTTTGTTTTTCCAAGATCCACGAGGAACATCTAGCAGACTTTGTGAGACAATTTCTTCTGTAACCAGCATTTAAGCAATTCAGTAGAACAACTATGTCACATTAGTATTTATTCTATTGGATTTATTCAAATATAATTAAACTTCATTCTATAGAAATAATACAAGGATCATCATGGCTTTAAATATAACAGCGGTGCATTAGCGTGGTTGCCCCATGATCGGAAGGTCGGGGGTTCGAATCCACTGAACGGCTACCCAGGGGTACCCCTGAGCAAGGTACCATCCCTACACACCGCTCCCCGGGCGCCTTATTTGCAGCTGCCCACTGCTTCACTGAGTGAATGGGTTAAATCCAGACAGAGTAATTTCCCCACGGGGATCAATAAAGTATACATTATTATTATTACTATTATAAAGAATCTCAAAATATATCTATTGTAAGGACAAACATTCAATGAAAATGCAGCTGACGCTGGTAACTGTGCAGGGGCGGATCTAGCAAAATTTAGCCAGGGGGCCGATAGGGCATTAACAGGGAAAAGGGGGCACAAAGACATACTTTTCTTTCTTATTCTCATTTAAAATGTCTAGCTTTTAATAAATAATTATCTGACACCCAAAGTTTTAATTTGATGCAAAATGAATAGAAGTCAATTACTGTATATAGTAACTATTAAGTCTAATATATATACCCTAGTAAGCTATAGTACTTTTCCCTTTGGGAAGGTACCATCTGTGCAGTCTGCAATTTTGTTGAAGAAAGATGTTGAATCTATTTAATATTTTAATATATTGAAAAATAATTGATTTCTGTGCATTTTTTTTTCACACTGCATCAAATTAAGGTTGATTACGTCGATTAAGCATCATGAGGTGGAGCGTGAGGGGTGGTTCCCTATTTTTTATTTATTTATTTTTGTTGTTGCTGGGAGTTGGAACCCTATTAGTTAGGTTGCTTAATATTTACGCTAAGTACTCTTTAAAATACCACAATAGGGAGGATGGTGTAGGTTTAAGTTTATTAGATTGATCAGTATTGCTGAACTATGAAATTTTTTTTTTTTGCATACAGGTATAACAGAATAGCTTTAGTGTAGTTGTTGTTTTAAACTTGAGTATGAACTTATACAAAATGCAGCAAGATATTTAAAAAAACAGTTTTGTTGATTAAAACACACTATATCGGATTCATATCGGTATCGGCAGATATCCAAATTTATGATATCGGTATCGGACATAAAAAAGTGGTATCGTGCCATCTCTAGTAAATATTAGCTGTGTCTGTTGTAAGCGTCCATTCATAAACAAGTTAGTACTTTATCAATAGATTGAATTATTCTGTTTTACAGAAACCTGGTTGCAGATTGCAAGTCATGCAGATAACCCAATAGCTCAAAAACTAATTTCTCCTATGCATAATAACCTTAGGAAACTGTTTTTCTGTCTGTAAAGGCTAATTAGCCTCTAATGATGGTATATTGGTGGAAAAGCTAAAATCTGTAATAAAGATGAAAATCATTAAGCACAGCTTTATGCTCAGTCATGCATTTTGTTAAGAACTGCAACACATTTTACAATTTATTATTTTATTCACCAAAGAGCCCCAATAAATGAGACAAATGTGAAAGGTACACAGTAAGAAATGGAAAGAGTCGACAGTAAGGTACAGTTTGACTTCAGGAACGTGAGTTATTTATGAAGTTATGTAAAACCAAAGGTGCAACCAGAGTCCTGACACAGCACTGCACAGCACAATCTGGATAAAGGATGGAACAGGTTGAATGCAATGAGTAAGAAAAATACAGTATAAGCGGGCGGAGTCTGGATAGGCTTCTGCAATGGTCATTACTCAGTTTCAGGCGGTAATGTTGTATGAAGACAGTACAAGCTGGTAGTAGTTCTGTCTAAGATACACAGACATACAGCAAAATAATACAACACCCAAAATATTAACATTTAACCCAAAATTGCACAAAATAACATACAGTGTTTTTCCCCCGTCGAAAAAACAAAATAAATTGCACAATACATTTTTAAGCAATAGTGTTAATCAATAAATTGCAAAAGAAATGCCAGATGTAGCAAATGTGACAGAAATTAATTATTACTGATTTTTTCTTAACTTGTCAGAAGGTAAAATAAACGCTCCATTTAAAAAATTGAATTTTCTAGCTATGATTTCATGGTTCAAACTTTAAAGGGTAAAATATTTCCCACTTTTCCTACACCGAGTCACGCATTTTAGTACAAAGACGAGGTTACCTCTTGGAAATGACCAAATATCTTTGTATTTAGTCCTTACCTACTGCTCTTCCATGTTGTTTCGCTTTGCTTAAATTATTACAGAGGATGCAGAGTAAACCACATCACAGACAAAGAGGTAAAAGTAAAAACACTGTATAAACATTATTTCTATTACTTTGGAGAAGGAGTTCAGCAAATAGAAAGGAACAAACAAACACTCCACCTTCACCACCACAGATCTGAATATAGCTGAATGATTTGGGATTGCAAATGACCAAACACTGCCTATATTTGGCATTTACCAAAATAAAATCTCATTTTGTTTGTTTTGGAGAAAATGCATCTACTCTGAAATAAGCTGCAATGCTATTTCTTTTTGCTTCCTGTAAACTTATTGGGCCAGAAAGCACTTCTGTAATACACAGCAAAATCTCCAGTGTTAAATTAACACTAGAGAGTGTCTATATGGGTCCACACCTCTGAGTGTTAAATACAACACTGTTGAGTGTTAAATTAACACTTTTGACAGTGTTATATGTTTAAAAGTAACCTAGTCAGTTTTGAAGATTAACAATGGCTAACACTGAGCAGTGCTGATTTTCTAACACTGGAAAATAACTCAAAATGTTAGAAATATTCCAGTGTTAGAAAACCAGCACTGCTCAGTGTTAGCCATTGTTAATCTTTAAAACTGACTAGGTTACTTTTAAACATATAACACTGTCAAAAGTGTTAATTTAACACTCAACAGTGTTGTATTTAACACTCAGAGGTGTGGACCCATATAGACACTCTCCAGTATTAATTTAACACTGGAGATTTTGCTGTGTATATATGCCATTTTCCGCCACACCACTGAGGAGGCAACAATGTAGTTTTTTTGGGTGAGGGAGGAAAAAGTACAGTACCTGCTGCGGGGTTTTTGAAAAACCCAGCCACCTATCAGAATATTTCAAACGTCATCTCAGTTGTTTCGGTCTTGCAGATCCACAGTTACAATGACTGTGTTGGATTGCAATCACGATAAAAGATTTGCACAATAATCACATCACCTTGTGGTCCAGGTGAATGCTACATTTTAATAGAAACAGAAAGGCTGAAAGGGCTGATTCAGGGATCCACTCCCATAATTATTCACACAATGTTATATCTGACCCAAGTTCACACAGTGGAAAGGCGGCTGTGACCTATCTTGTAGCCTGTGTGGAGGATGCGCTTTAGTGTTGTGTCTGTACAAGCTGTGTTTGCATCCTCACTGCCTTCATCCTGATTTGGACAGACACTTTTGACTCTGGCATTTTCATTGTTTTAATGACCACGGCAAGTAATTGAATCATTATTTTAGATTTTTTACAACAACTGGACATTTGTGAAGGCAGGGGATGAACAGTGACGTAAGGACAAATGGGATTGATGGCTGGAAGGAAAATGGACTGCAAGTTCAAACACCAAGAAATTCCAGACGAAGAAGTCAACAAACACACTATTTGCCGCTCAGAAGAAGCGAAGAATAATCGGCCCAGGCTACAGTCATTTTCATCCCATGCTGGGTGACCTTAAAACATCCATTTAAAAAAAAATGTGTTGTGAAATAATGAGATGTGCTTTTGAGTACATAGGGAGATGGCACAACAGACAAGCCAGTGAAGCAGTTACAAGTAGTAAGAAGAAGGAGGGGGGTCACAACCAAACAACAAAACGCATCATTTGCTCTTCAACATGAAACATAAAAATCACATTTTCACAGAGGATTTCTGTTTTACTTGAAGGGATGCTGAAAAACTGCCCATAACCCAAAGACCATCTTATATGACAGCTTGCATTGAAGCTAGCTTGTCCTGTGCAAAGAGGAGAAAGCCATTAAATGATTTTACATGACAGTAATTGGAAAAATAATCAGCAACAACATAATGAATGGGTAATAGTACGTTTGCCACCATTTTTCGTTTTAGTGATTTGTACTAACATCGGTAGTTGTTTACATCACCACACATCAGAATTTAAGTAAGTAGGATGAGGGGATAAAATTGAGTTTTATGAAGCTTACTATCAAGGGACTGTTTCGATGCCTGTTTTAGTTTTGCATGATCCCCAGATCACTTTTCGCTCATTGATGGTCTGGAACCTACCTATTCCTCTGTTATCACAGCCATCTTTTTTTACCTCCTGCCCAGAAAATGCCATGTTTATAGATGGAGGGCAATCCACAGTCAGGGCACGTTCAATGAGTCATTACTGAGGGAAGGAGGGAAGAAGTAGATAGATGAGGACCAAAGTGATTGAAAGGTAAAAAAGAAAAGAAGGATGGAAGCGAGGTAACGTGAGTCACAGAAAAAAGGAAGACAAAAGCGTGCTCTCTCCTCTACCTTAGCCGAATGCTTGAAAGCAAGGAAAGAAAAGGTTAGTGTTTCTCAAATTGCATGAAAGTCTAGTTTTCTTCATCTTAAAGCAGCCTGTGGTTAGAATCCATCAGTCCAAATAATGAGCTCTTTAAAAAAATCCCCACAGTCTCAATCTGTCTCCATTTCTACTCCTTTCATTTGTCAATATTTTTTTTCTATTAATCTTCTAAGACTTAAGTATGGCATCATTAACGTGAAAGTTAAACTGTAGGTACATGACATGTGGGACAAATGAATCCTTAGGTTTCAAAATATAATAATTCTATATTCAGAAAGACCAGTAAACAAGTACGCATCCACAGCCAGAGACAGAAAATCATTTAATACTGTGTTCATAATGTCAGCCTTAATAAACTCAGAATTAGGCTCCCTGAGCATCTGCTTAGACAAGTGGTATAGTTTCTGCATTCAGTTTCTAAACAATCACCAACCTAAAGGGAAATATTTTCTAATGAAACTCTAACTCCAGGGTCCCAGTGAATCTTGCTGCTTTTAAAAAAAAACACTAATAATTTGCAAGGGAATACATTTTTGGTCCAGTAAGCCCACAGGTCTTCATACATAATTCTATTTTTTCGGACTCTACCTCGAATGTCTGAAGTGTAAACAGTGTTGGCTGTAGGTGCAGGCCTGTAAAGAAAGAGATGTAATTGTTTCTGCACAGGGATTATTGACATATGTGTGTTATTGTGTTATTATATGTGTGTTAGTTTTCACCTATGGTGAAAACATCTCATGAGTCTCTTCATTTTGCATATTGTGAATGGATGACATTATCATTTATATGCTGCAGAAAGGTTACTCTCATCTCATCTGAAGTTGCCAGCTTGTGGATACTGACTACCTGACAGCCAGGCCACAGTACGTGAAACTGGACATCTTCTGTGATGTGCGCTTTGGGAGCTGCTACACCTTAGACTTTCACTACAACTTCAGGTGTTGCCACCTAAAGAAGTACTCTAACGATGTGATGATTCTGCAGCAAATCTATAAGTGATATGCAGGACGAGGAGTAGAGAGAACTAGTAGATGACTTGGTGGAGTAGGCTGGAAGAAATCTTCCTTATGTAAATAAAACCAAAGGAAAGGTTCAGCTACATAGCCTGTGTCTAGCCTCGGATGGGATGTTGATGTGGTGGAGGAGTACAAGACCCAGGGAGGACCAGCACAGAGGCTATATACAAGAGGGGATGAGCAGGCTCTATTTCCTAAGGAAGCTGAGATCCTTCAATGTGTGCAGCAGTCTGTTATGATGGGTGAAGTGTACTTTGCTCTGCTCTGCTGGGGGACTAGGATCCGAGCTGGTGACTGAATAAACTGACTAAGGAGACTGGCTCTGTGATTGGCTGCAAACTGGACACATTTGAAGCCGTGGTGAAGAGGAGGTCACTGAACAAACTGTTATCCATCACGGATAATCCTGACCACCCTCTGCACCACTTACTGGACAGGCAACAGAGTACTTTCTCTAACAGATTGATTCAGCTCTTCTGCCACAAGGACAAATATAGGAAATCTCTCATGCCACATGCGATAACGCTCTCTAATGCAACACATCTGAATAGCAGAGCATCATCTCTCCTTCCATTTTAACATTTTCACAACATTTTAAATTCTCCTTTGTTTTGTGTATTTTGAAAAATGATGCTTGATTTATTATTGTTATTATTATTATTATTATTAAACTCGGAAGATGTAGACAGTGCCGTTTTTTAACAAAGAACATCATCATGCAAAGATCTTGATCAAAACTAAAGATAACTAGGACAACTACTTACTGTTGAGCTCATGTTAATTTTGTGTTGGACAGTTTTGAATTTAAATTATTGAAATGAGTTAAAAGTGGGCAAGAATCCAAAGCTATCAAAACATCAAGTGGAGTAATGGTGAGCAAGTGTTCTCTGGGAAGTGTGGCTAGGTGTGTATCGACTATAAAGTAGGTAGGCCGACATTCCCCCACAGGCAACTGATTACAGGCACCAAACCTACAAAATCACATTCTGAGTCGTGACTATTCTTTCAGATCACATGACTTCTAACTCTCATTTTTGGTTATCCATCGCCCCTGCAGCTCATGTCACTTCAAACTACTAGAAAAACAGTGACTTTCTTGAAATGTAAACAAAATGAAGCAAACTGGTAATGGTGCACAAATAGTTTCTTTATAAGCCTAAGCCTTAAAAGTCTGAGGCTTTGTTAATAAAACAATATATATATACCACATGTTTGGTATAGTGGTATAGGACTTTGACTCCACCACAGGCCACTTCCTGCATGTTCTTCTGTCGATGCTCTCCCTCCCTTCTTGTCAACTCTCTGCACTTTTCTGTCAAATAAAGCTTAAGCCAAAAGAAAAGTTTGCTTGGTTCTTTTGGTTCACAGCTATTGCTAACTTGTTGGCATTTTACTTGGAAGCATTATAAAATGTTCATTTAAGAGTAATAAATGGAGGTGCATACATTTAAAGTAGTGCAGTTCAGTGTCTTTTATGAATCACCCATAAAAACATTGGTGGGACTGAAGTATGTATCTAAAGTATGAATCTAAGTACATTTTGAAAAAATGAAGACTCTTTCCACCAGTCTGAGGTTGACTTTTATCATAATAATAATAATAATAATAATAATAATAATAATAA